>NW_023995094.1:12500-167916 GCF_015586225.1 Lucilia sericata | reverse complement strand
GAAAAATCGATTTTTGGTAGGAAATAAAAGTGATCACAGATTTTCATTGTTTTGGCCCTAGCTCTTCTAGTTTAGCCAGAAAATGGACTTTTATGTTTTCACTGAAAAATCGATTTTTTGTAGGAAATAAAAGTGATCACAGATTTCATTGTTTTGGCCTAGCTCTTCTAGTTTAGCCAGAAAATGGACTTTATGTTTTCACTGAAAAATCGATTTGAAGGAAATAAAAGTGATCACAGATTTTCATTGTTTTGGCCCTAGCTCTTCTAGTTTAGCCAGAAAATGGACTTTTATGTTTTCACTGAAAATCGATTTTTTGTAGGAAATAAAGTGATCACAGATTTTCATTGTTTTTGGCCCTAGCTTCTAGTTTAGCCAGAAAATGGACTTTTATGTTTCACTGAAAAATCGATTTTTGTAGGAAATAAAAGTGATCACAGATTTTCAATTGTTTATAGGCCCTAGCTCTTCAGTTAGGTAGCCCAGAAAATGGTACTTTATGTTTTCACACTGAAAAATCGAATTTGTAAGGAAATAAAAAAGTGATCACAGATTTCATTGTTTTGGCCTAGCTCTTCTAGTTTAAGCCAGAAAATGGACTTTATGTTTCACTGACAAATCGATTTTGCTAGGAAATAAAAAGTGATCACAAGTTTCATTGTTTTGGCCCTAGCTCTTCTAGTTTAGCCAGAAAATGGACTTTTATTATTTTTTCACCTGCAAAAGTCGATTTTTTGAAGGAAATAAAAGTGATCACAGATTTTCATTGTTTTGGCACTAGCTCTTCTAGTTATAGCCAGAAAATGGACTTTTAATGTTTTCCTGAAAAATCGATTTTTTGTAGGAAATAAAAGTGATCACAGATTTTCATTGTTTTGGCCCTAGCTCTTCTAGTTATAGCCAGAAAATGGACTTTTATGTTTTCACTGAAAAATTGATTTTTTGTAGGAAATAAAAGTGATAACAATTTTCATTGTTTGGCCCTAGCTCTTCTAGTTTAGCCAGAAAAATGGACTTTTATGTTTTCACTGAAAAATCGATTTTTGGTAGGAAATAAAAAGGATCACAGATTTTCATTGTTTTGGCCCTAGCTCTTCTAGTTTAGCCAGAAAATGGACTTTTATGTTTTCACTGAAAAATCGATTTTTGTAGGAAATAAAAGTGATCACAGATTTTCATTGTTTTGGCCCTAGCTCTTCTAGTTTAGCCAGAAATGGACTTTTATGTTTTCACTGAAAAATCGATTTTTTGTAGGAAATAAAAGTGATCACAGATTTTCATTGTTTTGGCCCTAGCTCTTCTAGTTTAGCCAGAAAATGGACTTTTATGTTTTCACTCGAAAAATCGATTTTTGTAGGAAATAAAAGTGATCACAGATTTTCATTGTTTTGGGCCCTAGCTCTTCTAGTTTAGCCAGAAAATGGACTTTTATGTTTTCACTGAAAAATCGATTTTTGTAGGAAATAAAAGTGATCACAGATTTTCATTGTTTTGGCCCTAGCTCTTCTAGTTTAGCCAGAAAATGGACTTTTATGTTTTCACTGAAAAATCGATTTTTTCTAGGAAATAAAGTGATCACAGATTTTCATTGTTTTGGCCCTAGCTCTTCTAGTTTAGCCAGAAAATGGACTTTTATGTTTTCACTGAAAAGTCGATTTTTGTAAGGAAATAAAAGTGATCACAGATTTTCATTGTTTTGGCCCTAGCTCTTCTAGTTTAGCCAGAAAATGGACTTTTATGTTTTCACTGAAAAATCGATTTTTGTAGGAAATAAAAGTGATCACAGATTTTCATTGTTTTGGCCCTAGCTCTTCTAGTTTAGCCAGAAAATGGACTTTTATGTTTTCACTGAAAATCGATTTTTGGTAGGAAATAAAAGTGATCACAGATTTTCATTGTTTTGGCCCTAGCTCTTCTAGTTTAGCCAGAAAATGGACTTTTATGTTTCACTGAAAAATCGATTTTTGTAAGGAAATAAAAGTGATCACAGATTTTCATTGTTTTGGGCCCTAGCTCTTCTAGTTAGCCAGAAAATGGACTTTTATGTTTTCACTGAAAAATCGATTTTTGATAGGAAATAAAAGTGATCACAGATTTTCATTGTTTTGGCCCTAGCTCTTCTAGTTTAGCCAGAAAATGGACTTTTATGTTTCACTGAAAAATCGATTTTTTGTAGGAAATAAAAGTGATCACAGATTTTCATTGTTTTGGCCTAGCTCTTCTAGTTTAGCCAGAAAATGGACTTTTATGTTTTCACTGAAAAATCGATTTTTGAAGGAAATAAAGTGATCACAGATTTTCATTGTTTTGGCCCTAGCTCTTCTAGTTTAGCCAGAAAATGGACTTTTATGTTTTCACTGAAAAATCGATTTTTTGTAGGAAATAAAAGTGATCACAGATTTTCATTGTTTTGGCCCTAGCTCTTCTAGTTTAGCCAGAAAATGGACTTTTATGTTTCACTGAAAAATCGATTTTTTGTAGGAAATAAAAGTGATCACAGATTTTCATTGTTTTGGCCCTAGCTCTTCTAGTTTAGCCAGAAAATGGACTTTTATGTTTTCACTAAAAATCGATTTTTGGTAGGAAATAAAAAGATCACAGATTTTCATTGTTTTGGCCCTAGCTCTTCTAGTTTAGCCAGAAATGGACTTTTATGTTTTCACTGAAAAATCGATTTTTTGTAGGAAATAAAGTGATCACAGATTTTCATTGTTTTGGCCCTAGCTCTTCTAGTTTAGCCAGAAAATGGACTTTTATGTTTTCACTGAAAAAATCGATTTTTGTAGGAAAATAAAAGTGATCACAGATTTTCATTGTTTTGGCCCTAGCTCTTCTAGTTTAGCCAGAAAATGGACTTTTATGTTTTCACTGAAAAATCGATTTTTGAGGAAATAAAAGTGATCACAGATTTTCATTGTTTTGGCCCTAGCTCTTCTAGTTTAGCCAGAAAATGGACTTTTATGTTTTCACTGAAAAATCGATTTTTGTAGGAAATAAAAGTGATCACAGATTTTCATTGTTTTGGCCCTAGCTCTTCTAGTTTAGCCAGAAAATGGACTTTTATGTTTTCACTGAAAAATCGATTTTTTGTAGGAAATAAAAAGTGATCACAGATTTTCATTGTTTTGGCCCTAGCTCTTCTAGTTTAGCCAGAAAATGGACTTTTATGTTTTCACTGAAAAATCGATTTTTGTAGGAAATAAAAGTGATCACAGATTTTCATTGTTTTGGCCCTAGCTCTTCTAGTTTAGCCAGAAAATGGACTTTTATGTTTTCACTGAAAAATCGATTTTTTGAAGGAAATAAAAGTGATCACAGATTTTCATTGTTTTGGCCCTAGCTCTTCTAGTTTAGCCAGAAAATGGACTTTTATGTTTTCACTGAAAAATCGATTTTTTGTAGGAAATAAAAGTGATCACAGATTTTCATTGTTTTGGCCCTAGCTCTTCTAGTTTAGCCAGAAAATGGACTTTTATGTTTTCACTGAAAAATCGATTTTTTGTAGGAAATAAAAGTGATCACAGATTTTCATTGTTTTGGCCCTAGCTCTTCTAGTTTAGCCAGAAAATGGACTTTTATGTTTTCACTGAAAAATCGATTTTTTGTAGGAAATAAAAGTGATCACAGATTTTCATTGTTTTGGCCCTAGCTCTTCTAGTTTAGCCAGAAAATGGACTTTTATGTTTTCACTGAAAAATCGATTTTTTGTAGGAAATAAAAGTGATCACAGATTTTCATTGTTTTGGCCCTAGCTCTTCTAGTTTAGCCAGAAAATGGACTTTATGTTTTCACTGAAAAATCGATTTTTGTAGGAAATAAAAGTGATCACAGATTTTCATTGTTTTGGCCCTAGCTCTTCTAGTTTAGCCAGAAAATGGACTTTTATGTTTTCACTGAAAAATCGATTTTTTGTAAGGAAATAAAAGTGATCACAGATTTTCATTGTTTTGGCCCTAGCTCTTCTAGTTTAGCCAGAAAATGGACTTTTATGTTTTCACTGAAAAATCGATTTTTGTAGGAAATAAAAGTGATCACAGATTTTCATTGTTTATGGCCCTAGCTCTTCTAGTTTAGCCAGAAAATGGACTTTTATGTTTTCACTGAAAAATCGATTTTTTGAAGGAAATAAAAGTGATCACAGATTTTCATTGTTTTGGCCCTAGCTCTTCTAGTTTAGCCAGAAAATGGACTTTTATGTTTTCACTGAAAAATCGATTTTTGGTAGGAAATAAAAGTGATCACAGATTTTCATTGTTTTGGCCCTAGCTCTTCTAGTTTAGCCAGAAAATGGACTTTTATGTTTTCACTGAAAAATCGATTTTTTGAAGGAAATAAAAGTGATCACAGATTTTCATTGTTTTGGCCCTAGCTCTTCTAGTTTAGCCAGAAAATGGACTTTTATGTTTTCACTGAAAAATCGATTTTTGTAGGAAATAAAAGTGATCACAGATTTTCATTGTTTTGGCCCTAGCTCTTCTAGTTTAGCCAGAAAATGGACTTTTATGTTTTCACTGAAAAATCGATTTTTTGTAGGAAATAAAAGTGATCACAGATTTTCATTGTTTTGGCCCTAGCTCTTCTAGTTTAGCCAGAAAATGGACTTTTATGTTTTCACTGAAAAATCGATTTTTGCTAGGAAATAAAAGTGATCACAGATTTTCATTGTTTTGGCCCTAGCTCTTCTAGTTTAGCCAGAAAATGGACTTTTATGTTTTCACTGAAAAATCGATTTTTTGAAGGAAATAAAGTGATCACAGATTTTCATTGTTTTGGCCCTAGCTCTTCTAGTTTAGCCAGAAAATGGACTTTTATGTTTTCACTGAAAAATCGATTTTTTGTAGGAAATAAAAGTGATCACAGATTTTCATTGTTTTGGCCCTAGCTCTTCTAGTTTAGCCAGAAAATGGACTTTTATGTTTTCACTGAAAAATCGATTTTTGTAGGAAATAAAAGTGATCACAGATTTTCATTGTTTTGGCCCTAGCTCTTCTAGTTTAGCCAGAAAATGGACTTTTATGTTTTCACTGAAAAATCGATTTTTTGTAGGAAATAAAAGTGATCACAGATTTTCATTGTTTTGGCCCTAGCTCTTCTAGTTTAGCCAGAAAATGGACTTTTATGTTTTCACTGAAAAATCGATTTTTTGTAGGAAATAAAAGTGATCACAGATTTTCATTGTTTTGGCCCTAGCTCTTCTAGTTTAGCCAGAAAATGGACTTTTATGTTTTCACTGAAAAATCGATTTTTTGTAGGAAATAAAAGTGATCACAGATTTTCATTGTTTTGGCCCTAGCTCTTCTAGTTTAGCCAGAAAATGGACTTTTATGTTTTCACTGAAAAATCGATTTTTTGTAGGAAATAAAAGTGATCACAGATTTTCATTGTTTTGGCCCTAGCTCTTCTAGTTTAGCCAGAAAATGGACTTTTATGTTTTCACTGAAAAATCGATTTTTTGTAGGAAATAAAAGTGATCACAGATTTTCATTGTTTTGGCCCTAGCTCTTCTAGTTTAGCCAGAAAATGGACTTTTATGTTTTCACTGAAAAATCGATTTTTTGTAGGAAATAAAAGTGATCACAGATTTTCATTGTTTTGGCCCTAGCTCTTCTAGTTTAGCCAGAAAATGGACTTTTATGTTTTCACTGAAAAATCGATTTTTTGTAGGAAATAAAAGTGATCACAGATTTTCATTGTTTTGGCCCTAGCTCTTCTAGTTTAGCCAGAAAATGGACTTTTATGTTTTCACTGAAAAATCGATTTTTGGTAGGAAATAAAAGTGATCACAGATTTTCATTGTTTGGCCCTAGCTCTTCTAGTTTAGCCAGAAAATGGACTTTTATGTTTTCACTGAAAAATCGATTTTTTGTAGGAAATAAAAGTGATCACAGATTTTCATTGTTTTGGCCCTAGCTCTTCTAGTTTAGCCAGAAAATGGACTTTTATGTTTTCACTGAAAAATCGATTTTTTGTAGGAAATAAAAGTGATCACAGATTTTCATTGTTTTGGCCCTAGCTCTTCTAGTTTAGCCAGAAAATGGACTTTTATGTTTTCACTGAAAAATCGATTTTTTGTAGGAAATAAAAGTGATCACAGATTTTCATTGTTTTGGCCCTAGCTCTTCTAGTTTAGCCAGAAAATGGACTTTTATGTTTTCACTGAAAAATCGATTTTTGGTAGGAAATAAAAGTGATCACAGATTTTCATTGTTTTGGCCCTAGCTCTTCTAGTTTAGCCAGAAAATGGACTTTTATGTTTTCACTGAAAAATCGATTTTTTGTAGGAAATAAAAGTGATCACAGATTTTCATTGTTTTGGCCCTAGCTCTTCTAGTTTAGCCAGAAAATGGACTTTTATGTTTTCACTGAAAAATCGATTTTTTGTAGGAAATAAAAGTGATCACAGATTTTCATTGTTTTGGCCCTAGCTCTTCTAGTTTAGCCAGAAAATGGACTTTTATGTTTTCACTCGAAAAATCGATTTTTTGTAGGAAATAAAAAGGATCACAGATTTTCATTGTTTTGGCCCTAGCTCTTCTAGTTTAGCCAGAAAATGGACTTTTATGTTTTCACTGAAAAATCGATTTTTGTAGGAAATAAAAGTGATCACAGATTTTCATTGTTTTGGCCCTAGCTCTTCTAGTTTAGCCAGAAAATGGACTTTTATGTTTTCACTGAAAAATCGATTTTTTTAGGAAATAAAAGTGATCACAGATTTTCATTGTTTTGGCCCTAGCTCTTCTAGTTTAGCCAGAAAATGGACTTTTATGTTTTCACTGAAAAATCGATTTTTTGTAAGGAAATAAAAGTGATCACAGATTTTCATTGTTTTGGCCCTAGCTCTTCTAGTTTAGCCAGAAAATGGACTTTTATGTTTCACTGAAAAATCGATTTTTTGTAGGAAATAAAAGTGATCACAGATTTTCATTGTTTTGGCCCTAGCTCTTCTAGTTTAGCCAGAAAATGGACTTTTATGTTTTCACTGAAAAATCGATTTTTTGTAGGAAATAAAAGTGATCACAGATTTTCATTGTTTTGGCCCTAGCTCTTCTAGTTTAGCCAGAAAATGGACTTTTATGTTTTCACTGAAAAATCGATTTTTTGTAGGAAATAAAAGTGATCACAGATTTTCATTGTTTTGGCCCTAGCTCTTCTAGTTTAGCCAGAAAATGGACTTTTATGTTTTCACTGAAAAATCGATTTTTTGATAGGAAATAAAAGTGATCACAGATTTTCATTGTTTTGGCCCTAGCTCTTCTAGTTTAGCCAGAAAATGGACTTTTATGTTTTCACTGAAAAATCGATTTTTTGTAGGAAATAAAAGTGATCACAGATTTTCATTGTTTTGGCCCTAGCTCTTCTAGTTTAGCCAGAAAATGGACTTTTATGTTTTCACTGAAAAATCGATTTTTTGTAGGAAATAAAAGTGATCACAGATTTTCATTGTTTTGGCCCTAGCTCTTCTAGTTTAGCCAGAAAATGGACTTTTATGTTTTCACTGAAAAATCGATTTTTTGTAGGAAATAAAAGTGATCACAGATTTTCATTGTTTTGGCCCTAGCTCTTCTAGTTTAGCCAGAAAATGGACTTTTATGTTTTCACTGAAAAATCGATTTTTGGTAGGAAATAAAAGTGATCACAGATTTTCATTGTTTTGGCCCTAGCTCTTCTAGTTTAGCCAGAAAATGGACTTTTATGTTTTCACTGAAAAATCGATTTTTTGTAGGAAATAAAAGTGATCACAGATTTTCATTGTTTTGGCCCTAGCTCTTCTAGTTTAGCCAGAAAATGGACTTTTATGTTTTCACTGAAAAATCGATTTTTTGTAGGAAATAAAAGTGATCACAGATTTTCATTGTTTTGGCCCTAGCTCTTCTAGTTTAGCCAGAAAATGGACTTTTATGTTTTCACTGAAAAATCGATTTTTGTAGGAAATAAAAGTGATCACAGATTTTCATTGTTTTGGCCCTAGCTCTTCTAGTTTAGCCAGAAAATGGACTTTTATGTTTTCACTGAAAAATCGATTTTTTGTAGGAAATAAAAGTGATCACAGATTTTCATTGTTTTGGCCCTAGCTCTTCTAGTTTAGCCAGAAAATGGACTTTTATGTTTTCACTGAAAAATCGATTTTTTGTAGGAAATAAAAGTGATCACAGATTTTCATTGTTTTGGCCCTAGCTCTTCTAGTTTAGCCAGAAAATGGACTTTTATGTTTTCACTGAAAAATCGATTTTTTGTAGGAAATAAAAGTGATCACAGATTTTCATTGTTTTGGCCCTAGCTCTTCTAGTTTAGCCAGAAAATGGACTTTTATGTTTTCACTGAAAAATCGATTTTTTGTAGGAAATAAAAGTGATCACAGATTTTCATTGTTTTGGCCCTAGCTCTTCTAGTTTAGCCAGAAAATGGACTTTTATGTTTTCACTGAAAAATCGATTTTTGGTAGGAATAAAAAGTGATCACAGATTTTCATTGTTTTGGCCCTAGCTCTTCTAGTTTAGCCAGAAAATGGACTTTTATGTTTTCACTGAAAAATCGATTTTTTGTAGGAAATAAAAGTGATCACAGATTTTCATTGTTTTGGCCCTAGCTCTTCTAGTTTAGCCAGAAAATGGACTTTTATGTTTTCACTGAAAAATCGATTTTTGTAGGAAATAAAAGTGATCACAGATTTTCATTGTTTTGGCCCTAGCTCTTCTAGTTAGCCAGAAATGGCTTTTATGTTTTCACTGAAAAATCGATTTTTTGTAGGAAATAAAAGTGATCACAGATTTTCATTGTTTTGGCCCTAGCTCTTCTAGTTTAGCCAGAAAATGGACTTTTATGTTTTCACTGAAAAATCGATTTTTTGTAGGAAATAAAAGTGATCACAGATTTTCATTGTTTTGGCCCTAGCTCTTCTAGTTTAGCCAGAAAATGGACTTTTATGTTTTCACTCGAAAAATCGATTTTTGGTAGGAAATAAAAGTGATCACAGATTTTCATTGTTTTGGCCCTAGCTCTTCTAGTTTAGCCAGAAAATGGACTTTTATGTTTTCACTGAAAAATCGATTTTTTGTAGGAAATAAAAGTGATCACAGATTTTCATTGTTTTGGCCCTAGCTCTTCTAGTTTAGCCAGAAAATGGACTTTTATGTTTTCACTGAAAAATCGATTTTTTGTAGGAAATAAAAGTGATCACAGATTTTCATTGTTTTGGCCCTAGCTCTTCTAGTTTAGCCAGAAAATGGACTTTTATGTTTTCACTGAAAATCGATTTTTTGTAGGAAATAAAAGTGATCACAGATTTTCATTGTTTTGGCCCTAGCTCTTCTAGTTTAGCCAGAAAATGGACTTTTATGTTTTCACTGAAAAATCGATTTTTTGTAGGAAATAAAACGTGATCACAGATTTTCATTGTTTTGGCCCTAGCTCTTCTAGTTTAGCCAGAAATGGACTTTTATGTTTTCACTGAAAAATCGATTTTTTGTAGGAAATAAAAGTGATCACAGATTTTCATTGTTTTGGCCCTAGCTCTTCTAGTTTAGCCCTAAATGACTTTTATGTTTCACTGAAAAATCGATTTTTGTAGGAAATAAAAGTGATCACAGATTTTCATTGTTTTGGCCCTAGCTCTTCTAGTTTAGCCAGAAAATGGACTTTTATGTTTCACTGAAAAATCTGATTTTTTGTAGGAAATAAAAGTGATCACAGATTTTCATTGTTTTGGCCCTAGCTCTTCTAGTTTAGCCAGAAAATGGACTTTTATGTTTTCACTGAAAAATCGATTTTTTGTAGGAAATAAAAGTGATCACAGATTTTCATTGTTTTGGCCCTAGCTCTTCTAGTTTAGCCAGAAAATGGACTTTTATGTTTTCACTGAAAATCGATTTTTTGATAGGAAATAAAAGTGATCACAGATTTTCATTGTTTTGGCCCTAGCTCTTCTAGTTTAGCCAGAAAATGGACTTTTATGTTTTCACTGAAAAATCGATTTTTTGTAGGAAATAAAAGTGATCACAGATTTTCATTGTTTTGGCCCTAGCTCTTCTAGTTTAGCCAGAAAATGGACTTTATGTTTTCACTGAAAAATCGATTTTTTGAAGGAAATAAAAGTGATCACAGATTTTCATTGTTTTGGCCCTAGCTCTTCTAGTTTAGCCAGAAAATGGACTTTATGTTTTCACTGAAAAATCGATTTTTTGTAGGAAATAAAAGTGATCACAGATTTCATTGTTTTGGCCCTAGCTCTTCTAGTTTAGCCAGAAAATGGACTTTTATGTTTTCACTGAAAATCGATTTTTGGTAGGAAATAAAAGTGATCACAGATTTTCATTGTTTTGGCCCTAGCTCTTCTAGTTTAGCCAGAAAATGGAACTTTTATGTTTTCACTGAAAAATCGATTTTTTGGTAGGAAATAAAAGTGATCACAGATTTTTCATTGTTTTTGGCCTAGCTCTTCTAGTTTAGCCAGAAAATGGACTTTTATGTTTTCACTGAAAATCGATTTTTTGAAGGAAATAAAAGTGATCACAGATTTTCATTGTTTTGGCCTAGCTCTTCTAGTTTAGCCAGAAAATGGACTTTTATGTTTTCACTGAAAATCGATTTTTTGTAGGAAATAAAAGTGATCACAGATTTTCATTGTTTTGGCCCTAGCTCTTCTAGTTTAGCCAGAAAATGGACTTTTATGTTTTCACTGAAAAATCGATTTGGTAGGAAATAAAAGTGATCACAGATTTTTCATGTTTTGGCCCTAGCTCTTCTAGTTTAGCCAGAAAATGGACTTTTATGTTTCACTGAAAAATCGATTTTTTGTAGGAAATAAAAGTGATCACAGATTTTCATTGTTTTGCCCTAGCTCTTCTAGTTTAGCCAGAAAATGGACTTTTATGTTTTCACTGAAAAATCGATTTTTTGTAGGAAATAAAAGTGATCACAGATTTTCATTGTTTTGGCCCTAGCTCTTCTAGTTTAGCCAGAAATGGACTTTTATGTTTTCACTGAAAAATCGATTTTTTGTAGGAAATAAAAGTGATCACAGATTTTCATTGTTTTGGCCCTAGCTCTTCTAGTTTAGCCAGAAAATGGACTTTTATGTTTTCACTGAAAATCGATTTTTGTAGGAAATAAAAGTGATCACAGATTTTCATTGTTTTGGCCCTAGCTCTTCTAGTTTAGCCAGAAAATGGACTTTTATGTTTCACTGAAAAATCGATTTTTTGTAGGAAATAAAAGTGATCACAGATTTTCATTGTTTTGGCCCTAGCTCTTCTAGTTTAGCCAGAAAATGGACTTTTATGTTTTCACTGAAAAATCGATTTTTTGTAGGAAATAAAAGTGATCACAGATTTTCATTGTTTTGGCCCTAGCTCTTCTAGTTTAGCCAGAAAATGGACTTTTATGTTTTCACTGAAAAATCGATTTTTTGAAGGAAATAAAAGTGATCACAGATTTTCATTGTTTTGGCCCTAGCTCTTCTAGTTTAGCCAGAAATGGACTTTTATGTTTTCACTGAAAATCGATTTTTTGTAGGAAATAAAAGTGATCACAGATTTTCATTGTTTTGGCCCTAGCTCTTCTAGTTTAGCCAGAAAATGGACTTTTATGTTTTCACTGAAAAATCGATTTTTTTGCTAGGAAATAAAAGTGATCACAGATTTTCATTGTTTTGGCCCTAGCTCTTCTAGTTTAGCCAGAAAATGGACTTTTATGTTTTCACTGAAAAATCGATTTTTTGTAAGGAAATAAAAGTGATCACAGATTTTCATTGTTTTGGCCCTAGCTCTTCTAGTTTAGCCAGAAAATGGACTTTTATGTTTTCACTGAAAAATCGATTTTTGGTAGGAAATAAAAGTGATCACATATTTTCATTGTTTTGGCCCTAGCTCTTCTAGTTTAGCCAGAAAATGGACTTTTATGTTTTCACTGAAAAATCGATTTTTTGTAGGAAATAAAAGTGATCACAGATTTTCATTGTTTTGGCCCTAGCTCTTCTAGATTTAGCCAGAAATGGACTTTTATGTTTTCACTGAAAATCGATTTTTTGAAGGAAATAAAAGTGATCACAGATTTTCATTGTTTTGGCCCTAGCTCTTCTAGTTAGCCAGAAAATGGACTTTTATGTTTTCACTGAAAAATCGATTTTTTGTAGGAAATAAAAGTGATCACAGATTTTCATTGTTTTGGCCCTAGCTCTTCTAGTTTAGCCAGAAAATGGACTTTTATGTTTTCACTGAAAAATCGATTTTTGGTAGGAAATAAAAGTGATCACAGATTTTCATTGTTTTGGCCCTAGCTCTTCTAGTTTAGCCAGAAAATGGACTTTTATGTTTTCACTGAAAAATCGATTTTTTGTAGGAAATAAAAGTGATCACAGATTTTCATTGTTTTGGCCCTAGCTCTTCTAGTTTAGCCAGAAAATGGACTTTTATGTTTCACTGAAAAATCGATTTTTGTAGGAAATAAAAGTGATCACAGATTTTCATTGTTTTGGCCCTAGCTCTTCTAGTTTAGCCAGAAAATGGACTTTATGTTTTCACTGAAAAATCGATTTTTTGTAGGAAATAAAAGTGATCACAGATTTTCATTGTTTTGGCCCTAGCTCTTCTAGTTTAGCCAGAAAATGGACTTTTATGTTTTCACTCAAAAATCGATTTTTGGTAGGAAATAAAAATGATCACAGATTTTCATTGTTTTGGCCCTAGCTCTTCTAGTTTAGCCAGAAAATGGACTTTTATGTTTTCACTGAAAAATCGATTTTTTGTAGGAAATAAAGTGATCACAGATTTTCATTGTTTTGGCCCTAGCTCTTCTAGTTTAGCCAGAAAATGGACTTTTTATGTTTTCACTGAAAAAGTCGATTTTTTTGAAGGAAATAAAAGTGATCACAGATTTTCATTATTTTGGCCCTAGCTCTTCTAGTTAGCCAGAAAATGGACTTTTATGTTTTCACTGAAAAATCGATTTTTTGTAGGAAATAAAAGTGATCACAGATTTTCATTGTTTTGGCCCTAGCTCTTCTAGTTTAGCCAGAAAAATGGACTTTTTATGTTTTCACTGAAAAATCGATTTTTGGTAGGAAATAAAAGTGATCACAGATTTTCATTGTTTTATCCCTAGCTCTTCTAGTTTAGCCAGAAAATGGACTTTTATGTTTTCACTGAAAAATCGATTTTTTGTAGGAAATAAAAGTGATCACAGATTTTCATTGTTTTGGCCCTAGCTCTTCTAGTTTAGCCAGAAAATGGACTTTTATGTTTTCACTGAAAAATCGATTTTTTGTAGGAAATAAAAGTTATCACAGATTTTCATTGTTTTGGCCCTAGCTCTTCTAGTTTAGCCAGAAAATGGACTTTTATAGTTTTCACTCAAAAATCGATTTTTTGTAGGAAATAAAAGGATCACAGATTTTCATTGTTTTGGCCCTAGCTCTTCTAGTTTAGCCAGAAAATGGACTTTTATGTTTTCACTGAAAAATCGATTTTTTCTAGGAAATAAAAGTGATCACAGATTTTCATTGTTTTGGCCCTAGCTCTTCTAGTTTAGCCAGAAAATGGACTTTTATGTTTTCACTGAAAAATCGATTTTTTGTAGGAATAAAAGTGATCACAGATTTTCATTGTTTTGGCCCTAGCTCTTCTAGTTTAGCCAGAAAATGGACTTTTATGTTTTCACTCAAAAATCGATTTTTGGTAGGAAATAAAAGTGATCACAGATTTTCATTGTTTTGGGCCCTAGCTCTTCTAGTTTAGCCAGAAATGGACTTTTATGTTTTCACTGAAAAATCGATTTTTTGTAGGAAATAAAAGTGATCACAGATTTTCATTGTTTTATCCCTAGCTCTTCTAGTTTAGCCAGAAAATGGACTTTTATGTTTTCACTGAAAAATCGATTTTTTGTAGGAAATAAAAGTGATCACAGATTTTCATTGTTTTGGCCCTAGCTCTTCTAGTTTAGCCAGAAAATGGACTTTTATGTTTTCACTGAAAATCGATTTTTTCTAGGAAATAAAAGTGATCACAGATTTTCATTGTTTTGGCCCTAGCTCTTCTAGTTTAGCCAGAAAATGGACTTTTATGTTTTCACTGAAAAATCGATTTTTTGTAGGAAATAAAAGTGATCACAGATTTTCATTGTTTTGGCCCTAGCTCTTCTAGTTTAGCCAGAAAATGGACTTTTATGTTTTCACTCAAAATCGATTTTTTGCTAGGAATAAAAGTGATCACAGATTTTCATTGTTTTGGCCCTAGCTCTTCTAGTTTAGCCAGAAAATGGACTTTTATGTTTTCACTGAAAAATCGATTTTTTGTAGGAAATAAAAGTGATCACAGATTTTCATTGTTTTATCCCTAGCTCTTCTAGTTTAGTCCAGAAAATGACTTTTATGTTTTCACTGAAAAATCGATTTTTGTAGGAAATAAAAGTGATCACAGATTTTCATTTGTTTTGGCCCTAGCTCTTCTAGTTTAGCCAGAAAATGGACTTTTATGTTTTCACTGAAAAATCGATTTTGTTAGAAATAAAAGTGATCACAGATTTTCATTGTTTGGCCCTAGCTCTTCTAGTTTAGCCAGAAAATGGACTTTTATGTTTTCACTGAAAAATCGATTTTTTCTAGGAAATAAAAGTGATCACAGATTTTCATTGTTTTGGCCCTAGCTCTTCTAGTTTAGCCAGAAAATGGACTTTTATGTTTTCACTGAAAAATCGATTTTTTGTAGGAAATAAAAGTGATCACAGATTTTCATTGTTTTGGCCCTAGCTCTTCTAGTTTAGCCAGAAAATGGACTTTTATGTTTTCACTGAAAAATCGATTTTTTGTAGGAAATAAAAGTGATCACATATTTTCATTGTTTTAGGCCCTAGCTCTTCTAGTTTAGCCAGAAAATGGACTTTTATGTTTTCACTGAAAAATCGATTTTTTGTAGGAAATAAAAGTGATCACAGATTTTCATTGTTTTGGCCCTAGCTCTTCTAGTTTAGCCAGAAAATGGACTTTTATGTTTTCACTGAAAAATCGATTTTTGGTAGGAATAAAAGTGATCACAGATTTTCATTGTTTTGGCCCTAGCTCTTCTAGTTTAGCCAGAAAATGGACTTTTATGTTTTCACTGAAAAATCGATTTTTTGTAGGAAATAAAAGTGATCACAGATTTTCATTGTTTTGGCCCTAGCTCTTCTAGTTTAGCCAGAAAATGGACTTTTATGTTTTCACTGAAAAATCGATTTTTGCTAGGAAATAAAAGTGATCACAGATTTTCATTGTTTTGGCCCTAGCTCTTCTAGTTTAGCCAGAAAATGGACTTTTATGTTTTCACTGAAAAATCGATTTTTTGTAGGAATAAAAGTGATCACAGATTTTCATTGTTTTGGCCCTAGCTCTTCTAGTTTAGCCAGAAAATGGACTTTTATGTTTTCACTGAAAAATCGATTTTTGGTAGGAAATAAAAGTGATCAAGATTTCATTGTTTTGGCCCTAGCTCTTCTAGTTTAGCAAAATGGACTTTTATGTTTTCACTGAAAAAGCGATTTTTTCTAGGAAATAAAAGTGATCACAGATTTTCATTGTTTTGGCCCTAGCTCTTCTAGTTTAGCCAGAAAATGGACCTTTTATGTTTTCACTGAAAATCGATTTTTTGTAGGAAATAAAAGTGATCACAGATTTTCATTGTTTTGGCCCTAGCTCTTCTAGTTTAGCCAGAAATGGACTTTTATGTTTTCACTGAAAAATCGATTTTTGCTAGGAAATAAAAGTGATCACAGATTTTCATTGTTTTGGCCCTAGCTCTTCTAGTTTAGCCAGAAAATGGACTTTTATGTTTCACTGAAAAATCGATTTTTTCTAGGAAATAAAAGTGATCACAGATTTTCATTGTTTTGGCCCTAGCTCTTCTAGTTTAGCCAGAAAATGGACTTTTATGTTTCACTGAAAAATCGATTTTTGTAGGAAATAAAAGTGATCACAGATTTTCATTGTTTTGGCCCTAGCTCTTCTAGTTTAGCCAGAAAATGGACTTTTATGTTTTCACTGAAAAATCGATTTTTTCTAGGAAATAAAAGTGATCACAGATTTTCATTGTTTTGGCCCTAGCTCTTCTAGTTTAGCCAGAAAATGGACTTTTATGTTTTCACTGAAAAATCGATTTTTTCTAGGAAATAAAAGTGATCACAGATTTTCATTGTTTTGGCCCTAGCTCTTCTAGTTTAGCCAGAAAATGGACTTTTATGTTTTCACTGAAAAATCGATTTTTTCTAGGAAATAAAAGTGATCACAGATTTTCATTGTTTTGGCCCTAGCTCTTCTAGTTTAGCCAGAAAATGGACTTTTATGTTTTCACTGAAAAATCGATTTTTTCTAGGAAATAAAAGTGATCACAGATTTTCATTGTTTTGGCCCTAGCTCTTCTAGTTTAGCCAGAAAATGGACTTTTATGTTTTCACTGAAAAATCGATTTTTGGTAGGAAATAAAAGTGATCACAGATTTTCATTGTTTTGGCCCTAGCTCTTCTAGTTTAGCCAGAAAATGGACTTTTATGTTTTCACTGAAAAATCGATTTTTTCTAGGAAATAAAAGTGATCACAGATTTTCATTGTTTTGGCCCTAGCTCTTCTAGTTTAGCCAGAAAATGGACTTTTATGTTTTCACTGAAAAATCGATTTTTCTAGGAAATAAAAGTGATCACAGATTTTCATTGTTTTGGCCCTAGCTCTTCTAGTTTAGCCAGAAAATGGACTTTTATGTTTTCACTGAAAAATCGATTTTTGGTAGGAAATAAAAAGTGATCACAGATTTTCATTGTTTTGGCCCTAGCTCTTCTAGTTTAGCCAGAAAATGGACTTTTATGTTTTCACTGAAAAATCGATTTTTTGTAGGAAATAAAAGTGATCACAGATTTTCATTGTTTTGGCCCTAGCTCTTCTAGTTTAGCCAGAAAATGGACTTTTATGTTTTCACTGAAAAATCGATTTTTTCTAGGAAATAAAAGTGATCACAGATTTTCATTGTTTTGGCCCTAGCTCTTCTAGTTTAGCCAGAAAATGGACTTTTATGTTTTCACTGAAAAATCGATTTTTTCTAGGAAATAAAAGTGATCACAGATTTTCATTGTTTTGGCCCTAGCTCTTCTAGTTTAGCCAGAAAATGGACTTTTATGTTTTCACTGAAAAATCGATTTTTTGTAGGAAATAAAAGTGATCACAGATTTTCATTGTTTTGGCCCTAGCTCTTCTAGTTTAGCCAGAAAATGGACTTTTATGTTTTCACTGAAAAATCGATTTTTTGTAGGAAATAAAAGTGATCACAGATTTTCATTGTTTTGGCCCTAGCTCTTCTAGTTTAGCCAGAAAATGGACTTTTATGTTTTCACTGAAAAATCGATTTTTTGTAGGAAATAAAAGTGATCACAGATTTTCATTGTTTTGGCCCTAGCTCTTCTAGTTTAGCCAGAAAATGGACTTTTATGTTTTCACTGAAAAATCGATTTTTTGCTAGGAAATAAAAGTGATCACAGATTTTCATTGTTTTGGCCCTAGCTCTTCTAGTTTAGCCAGAAAATGGACTTTTATGTTTTCACTGAAAAATCGATTTTTTGTAGGAAATAAAAGTGATCACAGATTTTCATTGTTTTGGCCCTAGCTCTTCTAGTTTAGCCAGAAAATGGACTTTTATGTTTTCACTGAAAAATCGATTTTTTCTAGGAAATAAAAGTGATCACAGATTTTCATTGTTTTGGCCCTAGCTCTTCTAGTTTAGCCAGAAAATGGACTTTTATGTTTTCACTGAAAATCGATTTTTTCTAGGAAATAAAAGTGATCACAGATTTTCATTGTTTTGGCCCTAGCTCTTCTAGTTTAGCCAGAAAATGGACTTTTATGTTTTCACTCAAAAATCGATTTTTTCTAGGAAATAAAAGTGATCACAGATTTTCATTGTTTTGGCCCTAGCTCTTCTAGTTTAGCCAGAAAATGGACTTTTATGTTTTCACTGAAAAATCGATTTTTTGTAGGAAATAAAAGTGATCACAGATTTTCATTGTTTTGGCCCTAGGCTCTTCTAGTTTAGCCAGAAAATGGACTTTTATGTTTTCACTGAAAAATCGATTTTTTCTAGGAAATAAAAGTGATCACAGATTTTCATTGTTTTGGCCCTAGCTCTTCTAGTTTAGCCAGAAAATGGACTCTTTATGTTTTCACTGATAAATCGATTTTTTCTAGGAAATGAAAGTGATCACAGATTTTCATTGTTTTGGCCCTAGCTCTTCTAGTTTAGCCAGAAAATGGACTTTTATGTTTTCACTCAAAAATCGATTTTTTCTAGGAAATAAAAGTGATCACAGATTTTCATTGTTTTGGCACTAGCTCTTCTAGTTTAGCCAGAAATGGACTTTTATGTTTTCACTGAAAAATCGATTTTTTCTAGGAAATAAAAGTGATCACAGATTTTTCATTGTTTTGGCCCTAGCTCTTCTAGTTTAGCCAGAAAATGGACTTTTATGTTTTCACTGAAAAATCGATTTTTTCTAGGAAATAAAAGTGATCACAGATTTTCATTGTTTTGGCCCTAGCTCTTCTAGTTTAACCAGAAAATGGACCTTTATGTTTTCACTCAAAAATAGATTTTTGTAGGAAATAAAAGTGATCACAGATTTTCATTGTTTTGGCCCTAGCTCTTCTAGTTTAGCCAGAAAATGGACTTTTATGTTTTCACTGTAAAATCGATTTTTTCTAGGAAATAAAAGTGATTTTCATTGTTTTGGCCCTAGCTCTTCTAGTTTAGCCAGAAAATGGACTTTTATGTTTTCACTGAAAATCGATTTTTTCTAGGAAATAAAAGTGATCACAGATTTTCATTGTTTTGGCCCTAGCTCTTCTAGTTTAGCCAGAAAATGGACTTTTATGTTTTCACTGAAAAATCGATTTTTTCTAGGAAATAAAAGTGATCACAGATTTTCATTGTTTTGGCCCTAGCTCTTCTAGTTTAGCCAGAAAATGGACTTTTATGTTTTCACTGAAAAATCGATTTTTGGTAGGAAATAAAAGTGATCACAGATTTTCATTGTTTTGGCCCTAGCTCTTCTAGTTTAGGCCAGAAAATGGACTTTATGTTTTCACTGAAAAATCGATTTTTTCTAGGAAATAAAAGTGATCACAGATTTTCATTGTTTTGGCCCTAGCTCTTCTAGTTTAGCCAGAAAATGGACTTTTATGTTTTCACTGAAAATCCGACTTTTTTCTAGGAAGTAAAAGTGATCACAGATTTTCATTGTTTTGGTCCTAGCTCTTCTAGTTTAGCCAGAAAATGGACTTTTATGTTTTCACTGAAAAATCGATTTTTTCTAGGAAATAAAAGTGATCACAGATTTTCATTGTTTTGGCCCTAGCTCTTCTAGTTTAGCCAGAAAATGGACTTTTATGTTTTCACTGAAAAATCGATTTTTTCTAGGAAATAAAAGTGATCACAGAATTTCATTGTTTTGGCCCTAGCTCTTCTAGTTTAGCCAGAAAATGGACTTTTATGTTTTCACTGAAAACCCGATTTTTTCTAGGAAATAAAAGTGATCACAGATTTTCATTGTTTTGGTCCTAGCTCTTCTAGTTTAGCCAGAAAACGGACTTTTATGTTTTCACTGAAAAATCGATTTTTTCTAGGAAATAAAAGTGATCACAGATTTTCATTGTTTTGGCCCTAGCTCTTCTAGTTTAGCCAGAAAATGGACTTTTATGTTTTCACTGAAAAATCGATTTTTTCTAGGAAATAAAAGTGATCACAGATTTTCATTGTTTTGGCCCTAGCTCTTCTAGTTTAGCCAGAAAATGGACTTTTATGTTTTCACTGAAAAATCGATTTTTTCTAGGAAATAAAAGTGATCACAGATTTTCATTGTTTTGGCCCTAGCTCTTCTAGTTTAGCCAGAAAATGGACTTTTATGTTTTCACTGAAAACTCGACTTTTTTCTAGGAAATAAAAGTGATCACAGATTTTCATTGTTTTGGCCCTAGCTCTTCTAGTTTAGCCAGAAAACTGGACTTTTATGTTTTCACTGAAAATCGATTTTTTCTAGGAAATAAAAGTGATCACAGATTTTCATTGTTTTGGCCCTAGCTCTTCTAGTTTAGCCAGAAAATGGACTTTTATGTTTTCACTGAAAAATCGATTTTTGGTAGGAAATGAAAGTGATCACAGATTTTCATTGTTTTGGCCCTAGCTCTTCTAGTTTAGCCAGAAAATGGACTTCTATGTCTTCACTGAAAAATCGATTTTTTCTAGGAAATAAAAGTGATCACAGATTTTCATTGTTTTGGCCCTAGCTCTTCTAGTTTAGCCAGAAAATGGACTTTTATGTTTTCACTGAAAACCTCGACTTTCTTCTAGGAAATAAAAGTGATCACAGATTTTCATTGTTTTGGCCCTAGCTCTTCTAGTTTAGCCAGAAAATGGACTTTTATGTTTTCACTGAAAAATCGATTTTTTTCTAGGAAATAAAAGTGATCACAGATTTTCATTGTTTTGGCCCTAGCTCTTCTAGTTTAGCCAGAAAATGGACTTTTATGTTTTCACTGAAAAAGCGATTTTTTCTAGGAAATAAAAGTGATCACAGATTTTCATTGGTTTGGCCCTAGCTCTTCTAGTTTAGCCAGAAAATGGACTTTTATGTTTTCACTCAAAAATCGATTTTTTCTAGGAAATAAAAGTGATCACAGATTTTCATTGTTTTGGCCCTAGCTCTTCTAGTTTAGCCAGAAAATGGACTTTTATGTTTTCATTGAAAGACCGATTTTTATAGGAAATGAAAGTGATCACAGATTTTCATTGTTTTGGCCCTAGCTCTTCTAGTTTAGCCAAAAATGGACTTTTATGTTTTCACTGAAAATCGATTTTTTCTAGGAAATAAAAATGATCACAGATTTTCATTGTTTTGGCCCTAGCTCTTCTAGTTTAGCCAAAAATAGACTTTTATGTTTTAACTCAAAAATCGTTTTTTTCTAGGAAATAAAGTGATCACAGATTTTCATTGTTTTGGCCCTAGCTCTTCTAGTTTAGCCAGAAAATGGACTTTTATGTTTTCATTGAAAGACCGATTTTTTATAGGAAATGAAAGTGATCACAGATTTTCATTGTTTTCGCGCTAGCTCTTCTAGTTTATCCAAAAAATGGACTTTTATGTTTTCACTCAAAAATCAGTTTTTTTGTAGGAAATAAAAGTGATCACAGATTTTCATTGTTTTGGCCCTAGCTCTTCTAGTTTAGCCAGAAAATGGACTTTTATGTTTTCACTCAAAATCGATTTTTTGTAAGAAATAAAAGTGATCACAGATTTTCATTGTTTTGGCCCTAGCTCTTCTAGTTTAGCCAGAAAATGGACTTTTATGTTTTCACACAAAATCGATTTTTTTCTAGGAAAT
The DNA here is from genome assembly GCF_015586225.1 of Lucilia sericata. Taxonomy (NCBI): domain Eukaryota; kingdom Metazoa; phylum Arthropoda; class Insecta; order Diptera; family Calliphoridae; genus Lucilia; species Lucilia sericata. The sequence continues at coordinate 146,534 of NW_023995094.1, read as the reverse complement.
AATAGTGATCACAGATTTTCATTATTTTGGCCCTAGCTCTTCTAGTTTAGCCAGAAAATGGACTTCTATGTTTTCACTGAAAACCCGATTTTTTTTATAGTAAATAAAAGTGATCACAGATTTTCATTGTTTTGGTCCTAGCTCTTCTAGTTTAGCCAGAAAACGGACTTTTATGTTTTCACTGAAAAATCGATTTTTTCTAGGAAATAATAGTGATCACAGATTTTCATTATTTTGGCCCTAGCTCTTCTAGTTTAGCCAGAAAATGGACTTCTATGTTTTCACTGAAAACCCGATTGTTTTATAGTAAATAAAAGTGATCACAGATTTTCATTGGTTTGGCCCTAGCTCTTCTAGTTTAGCCAGAAAATGGATTTTTTCTAGGAAATAAAAGTGATCACAGATTTTCATTGTTTTGGCCCTAGCTCTTCTAGTTTAGCCAGAAAATGGACTTTTATGTTTTCACTGAAAAATTGATTTTTTTCTAGGAAATAAAAGTGATCACAGATTTTCATTGGTTTGGCCCTAGCTCTTCTAGTTTAGCCAGAAAGTGGACTTTTATGTTTTCACTCAAAAATCGATTTTTGGTAGGAAATAAAAGTGATCACAGATTTTCATTGTTTTGGCCCTAGCTCTTCTAGTTTAGCCAGAAAATGTTCTTTTATGTTTTCACTGAAAACCCGATTTTTTTTACAGGAAATAAAAGTGATGACAGATTTTCATTGTTTTGGCCCTAGCTCTTCTAGTTTAGCCATAAAATAGACTTTTATGTTTTAACTCAAAAATCGTTTTTTTTCTAGGAAATAAAAGTGATCACAGATTTTCATTGTTTTGGCCCTAGCTCTTCTAGTTTAGCCAGAAAATGGACTTTTATGTTTTCACTGAAAACCCGATTTTTTTATAGGAAATAAAAGTGATCACAGATTTTCATTGTTTTGGCCGTAGCTCTTCTAGTTTAGACAGAAAATGGACTTTTATGTTTTCACTCAAAAATCGATTTTTTCTAGGAAATAAAAGTGATCACAGATTTTCATTGTTTTGGCCCTAGCTCTTCTAGTTTAGCCAGAAAATGGACTTTTATGTTTTCACTGAAAACCCGATTTTTTTATAGGAAATAAAAGTGATCACAGATTTTCATTGTTTTGGCCGTAGCTCTTCTAGTTTAGACAGAAAATGGACTTTTATGTTTTCACTCAAAAATCGATTTTTTCTAGGAAATAAAAGTGATCACAGATTTTCATTGTTTTGGCCCTAGCTCTTCTAGTTTAGCCAGAAAATGGACTTTTATGTTTTCACTGAAAAATTGATTTTTTCTAGGAAATAAAAGTGATCACAGATTTTCATTGTTTTGGCCCTAGCTCTTCTAGTTTAGCCAGAAAATGTTCTTTTATGTTTTCACTGAAAACCCGATTTTTTTTATAGGAAATAAAAGTGATCACAGATTTTCATTGTTTTGGCCCTAGCTCTTCTAGTTTAGCCAAAAAATAGACTTTTATGTTTTAACTCAAAAATCGTTTTTTTCTAGGAAATAAAAGTGATCACAGATTTTCATTGTTTTTCTAGGAAATAAAAGTGATCACAGATTTTCATTGTTTTGGCCCTAGCTCTTCTAGTTTAGCCAGAAAATGGACTTTTATGTTTTCACTGAAAAATCGATTTTTTCTTGGAAATAAAAGTGATCACAGATTTTCATTGTTTTGGCCCTAGCCCTTCTAGTTTAGCCAGAAAATGGACTGGACCTGAACTAGAACTGAACTAGAACTGAACTAGAACTGAACTAGAACTGAACTAGAACTGAACTAGAACTGAACTAGAACTGAACTAGAACTGAACTAGAAATGAACTATTTACGTACGTGTACTCAGAAATAATACCACCAAGTAGGTATAGAACCATGATTTGCATGTTACAAACATTTCTTAGCACATACAGCATTTTTATACACAATACTCTTCCTAAAATATAGTATGTATATAAAAAATAGAAGAAATAAAACACAATAGAAATCTCTTCACAAAATATTATTATATTACCATTCTTAGAAACAAGTGAAGGAAAACATATGTTTGAATAAGGAATAAGGGAAATCCTTCGTGTATAACTATGACTATGAAATTGTAGAAGTAATGTGGTTGGTATAAATATAAGTAACATTACAGGTATAACTTAGGTTTTGTTCTCTAAAGATATTTGTTTTAATGTCTTCGGTACCATGGTACTAGCAGGATTTAAAGAATATTGATAAGTTATAATAAGTACACATATATATTACAACATTTCTTTCTCTATTAAGAGTCATGCTAATGTTTATATTTATGCACAAACTTTATTCACCATATAGTTTAAGACAATATGATTTTTGTGCTTTCTTTTTTTTGATCTTTTATAACAAGAAACTCCTACATTTAAATAATATTTAGAATGTTTGTTTTCAAAGGCAAAAATTGCTAGGGGATTTCAAGGTCTCTTAAGATGTTGTTGTTTTATTAAATAAAATCAAATATCAAGCTTTTAGGATGTTAATTATTTAATAAATTAGAATATAAATAAAAACGAAATTGATTTTAAATAAATAGCAAATCCCAGATGTAAGATATTAAATTGCTATTAGTAGTTTTTGATTACAATTGAAGTAATTTATTATTTACATTACTATGGGGTTTAAAAATTGAACTTATATAATATACCTTAAGGACATACTATGTTTATATTTTTGATTTGAAATAAAATTATTTCATGTTGTACATAAAGTTCATTTCGTTTAAAACCGAACACGATACGAGGGGGAATTATTTTATATTTTGGTTTTTGATCATGTCATACATGACATGACCCTATTCTGGAATTGTCTTAATGCTGATATAGATGATGAGCTATGGTCGGTTTAGTCTGTCTTTACTTTCTTGCTTGTCATATAAATTTAAACTTTATATTCTATAAAATGTAAAATATTTCTTTACATTATATCTGCTCTGTCTTTCCAAAAATACAACTCTTTAAATTTAATTCATATTGAAAATTTTCTCAAAAACGAATCAGTTAAAAAGCATAAAATTCATACTCAAGAGACAAAACGGCAAAAACAAGTTAAAAAGAAAAACAGTAATAATAGAAATAACTTTGGCACAAAGGCAAATCGTAATGCCAAAGTATAAGAATAATATTGATAATCCTTAATGCATGATTTTGCCTTAAGCAAAGCATATGCATATAAGTACCAAGTATCTAAAACTCTCAATTGTATGTAAATTTTTTATTTAATTTTTCCCAGTAAATATTATAAAATCAATTTTCATTCCCTTTTTCTGTACGAAATGTATTTTCTTTTTAAAAAGTTATAAATTTTGCATAAGTTTTAAGCAATTTTGATTGTATACAAAGGGGAATTTAAATAAATTTATGTGAGTACATATGAGAGGGTGGGGCAATAGAATAATCAAAATATTTGTAGAAGGGGATTACAAGAAGTTTTAGATACATGTATTTATAGTGTTAAAATAAATGTTAACAAATTAAAATCAAAGAGCACTTATATTATTAAAGCCACAAAGCCACAGAACTTTGTGGTAACTGAAAGTTCAGAAAAGCTTTTCAAGATCATTTCTCATAGCTTTGGAGCACTAATATTTTAACAGAGAAAACAGAACGTAATGAAACAATATCTTGGTAAATGTCAATATATTTCTCATCAAAAGCTTATTATATGATAAGCAAGCTTTATCTAAAGCTTTAAACAAGCGAGGTAGTCAATTGTCACCCCATAGATTACGAAGAAACAGAAAAAAAGCTTTAGTTTGTTTTTTAAGTGTCTATCTACTCTCTCGCTTAAAAAGTGTTATCAAAGTGACGATTATCTTCACCCTCGTTTACAAAGAGTACATCCGTGAGTCAACCAGCAGGTTAAACGTTAGTGAAAATCATTGTCTTTTTCCGATGATTCTTCAATTAGATCATAATCAGTAACCTAAGAACCACATTAATAACTTTAGTCTTTCCCTTTGTTCAATGTCTGGTTTAAATTTATGACAAAACAAGTAAGAAATTATAGCCGGCGAGGCCGACCATATAATATCCTACACCTTTGACAAAAAAAAATCACATAATGTGATTTAGTTGCCATAATAAAGCATTTAAGTTGAATTGTACCTTGCCTTAGATATACCTACTTAAGCCGTTTATTGTTGAATAAAATTGTGGACATTTAAGTGAAATTTTGATGGGGGCTTTTCATAGGGGCTAGGTTCATATGAGAACCTATTATTATGGAATTCGTGAGGGTCATCAAGTCTTGTATACAACTTGGTTTTTGCAGCTTTTTGTCGAGATATGAGTATATAAACATAATTATGAACTTAAAAGCCCTATTCGGCGGGTTCAGTTGTATGGGGGCTAGGTGAAATAATGGACCATTTTCATCAGGCTTCATCTACGGTACCATAAAAGGTCATATGCCAAATTTTATTGAATTATCTCCAAAATTGCGACCTGTAGTTTGAATACAAAGTTTAAAAGCCCTATTCGGGGGTTCAGTTGTATGGGGGCTAGGTGAAATAATGGACCGATGTTAAACATTTTCAATAGGCTTCATCGACGATACCATAAAAGATCATGTGCCAAATTTCATTAAATTATCTCCAAAATGACGACCTGTAGTTTGATTACAAGGATTACAACCCCTATTGGGGGGTTCAGTTGTATGGGGGCTAGGTGAAATAATGGACCGATCTTAACCATTTTCAATAGGCTTCGTTCGGACAATGGAAGATCATGTACCAAATTTCATTGAATTATCTTCAAAATTGCGACCTGTAGTTTGATTACAAGGTTTACATGGACGGACGGACAGACGGACGGACATAGCTAAATCGACTCAGAAAATGATTCTGATCCGATTGGTATACTTTAAGGTGGGTATAGGACCAATATTATTGTGCGTTACAAACATCAGCACAAACCCAATATACCCTCCCCACTAAAGTGGTGTAGGGTATAATTATATTTTTGATATTTTTTTGTTCTTCAACAAACGTAAAACAAAAATGTAAAAAAACGAACTACAAAAATTAAGTCACTTATCATTTAAATACCATATATGACTTAATTTAACAAAAATATCTCATTTTTTTATCCAACCTCCCATAGTTTTTAAATTACCCTTATTAAAGTCATTTTTTATTTATATTTTTGCTTTTTGCCCCATTTAATGTAGTACATAGTTTAAGGTGTTGAAAAGTATGCGTGTGTAAGTGTTTTAAAAGACACAAATACCCCAGCAGTTCGGCAAAGAGTCAATACATCCGCCAACCACCTGGTTGGCTCTAATTCCTCTTTTGTCACGGTTGTACTCTTCGTAAACGAGGGTTGAGATAATCGTTTGGTGTCCCCTTTATAAGCGAAAAAACAAACTTAAGCTTCTTGTCTGTTTCTTCGTTATTGAACGATCGACGATTGACTTCTTCATAGGACAAGCACATATTCAAATTGATAGTCACCTAGGCAATCGGTGGGTACGGTTAACTACAAGTGGTAGGTTAAATAGGTAGTTTGGGATTGTCCGACCGAACTGCTGGAACATACATGCATATCTACATGTGATGCCACGAACAGTAGGGTTGTTAAAAGAAATTTTTGGCAGTAAAACAGCAGGTTGTCTTCAATATTTATGCTATGTAATTTATCACATCACATTACAAACCTGCTGATATTTAACCAAATTCAAAAGAAAGTCACCAATAGGTATCAGAAATTTCATATGGAGTTTTTAACACATTTATTCCTCCATACTCCACTGTGCAAAGAAAAAATAAGGATGTGTGTATGTGCTTTTACCAAAAAGGACTTATCAGTATGAAAAAAACCACATACAAGAAATTTACATAATCTGCTTGGATGACTTCACCGTTTTGAAATAATATAATCACTAACACAATCAAAATTACCACTAGATATAAGACAACTACATATGTACCAGAAAAAAAAAACTCAGTAGACAGGAAATATAAGTGAAATTAAATACAAAACATGTTAAAAAGTCGTATGATTATACTGATTTGCAAAAACCTAAAATAGCTTCCACATAATTGCGAACATTAATCTGTTCTGATCACAAATCGTGATCCTTTTTATACCCACCATAAACCACATCGAAATATTGGTCATATACCTAGAAAAGTATATATATTCTGGTCCTTATTGAATTCTAAATCGATCAAGCTACGTCCGTCCGTCTGTCTGTTGAAATAACGATAGGGACCACACGGGAGAATCTATAAAGTTGAAATTTTGTAGAAATGTATCGGTAACTCACCCTACCCCCCATATAAGTCCCCTTCAGGAAATTACTTTAACGCTAATTACAGGTATTAAAATGTTTTATGGTAACCAACATCTGTCTACAAAAAGTTATGAGGAAAGGTCAATCATTGACCCTATATAAGGTCCTCTTCAGAAAATTTGATGAGGTGCTTTCATGAGCATAGGAACATAATTATTCATTCCAAATTTAATGAGGACTGATATATAACTGGCCCTACTTTCACTTTTTATATGGGCCCTATAATATACTACAAGTTCTATACCAAAAAATCTATGTACAAAATTTTATGAGTATCGGTCCATAATTGACTTAAGCCACATTCCAAATATCACCCTGATGTTTATAGGCGAGCATTCCTTTTACGGCATACAGTTTGATGGTGGGTATACGAGATTCGGCACAACCGAATGTAAAACTCTCACTTGTTCCATTTAAACACATATCATGCATTAAAGTTGACGGAAGGACAGACATCGATCGTTAAGTCCAATAAAATAGTGATTTCTAGTTGATTGGAAATTCTTTAGATAGGTGTGGATCTAATATTTTTGTTCGTTATATACTATATTTACAAGGCGTAATACCTTCAAACCATGAGTTTTCAAGATTTAGGTAAAGATATCTCAAAGAATAAAGAAGATATGTCAGATGTTATGCCTTTATTTTAAAGTTGATAGAATAGACTTTAAGATGGTTTACAACATTTTACAAATACAGTTCGTCACAAAAGGGAAAATTTTTCAAATTTCAGGACACGATATCTCAAATTCTTGATGTGACGGAAAAAATCATATTCGGATTCAGCACGGCTCAATCCATTAAAAACGTTTAACTTATTTTCGGGATTTCGACTTTTTCCAAATTTTGTCGGCCTGTGTAATAGTTTGTATTCTAGTCTGGTAGACCGGAGGTGGTGTGTTTAATTCCCACCTGCAGCACTGATAAAAGAGCGCTTAACACGCCCGATAGATGTCTAGGTGTAGTTTTATTAAATCGTTCTTAAAAGTGTACTGTACAAGGACTATTTTTTGGCATTTTTTCATTCATTGACTTGTAGGTACTTTTTGAGTTTATTTTTTGTAAGCTTTAACCTATAATTTAACATGCAGAGTCCTGAGTAAATGAGAATCTATAAGAGAAACTTTGTTGGTACTTTTTCGTTCTAAAAAAAGTAGGTACTTTTATGATCTTTTACATAGAAATATAAAATTATGTTTGTGGGATTCCGTGTGAATGGAAATATTTTGGGAAATGGCTTTTTTGGTACATCTTCAATTGGTACTTTTTGAGTTTTCTGATTGAATGAAAAACTATAAAAATGTACGTTATGGTACCTTTTTTTGATTTTCAATTAGTATTTTTGAATTTTCTGCAACATTGAATCAAGGAAATTAAATATTTCCTTGATTATTAATGCTACTACAAACACATATGTATAGTTTATTGCAATTTCATTACAATGAGGGTAGCGTAGCACACTGGGTATAAATATAATACATATAAAACATTTACTATTACATTAGCATACTCATGAACGATAATTTTAAACACATACTGCAACATACTAACACACTCACATAAACTTTTTAAAGGTATATTAAACCAATACAAGCTAAAAATAAAAAAGTCCCCAAAAAAGAAAAATATAACACTAAGTTTATTATAAAGAATACAAAATAAAGGCAGTAGAAACAAAATATGTATAAAACAAGTGAGAATGTTATATTCGGCTGTGCCGAATCTCTTATACCCACCATCAAACCGTATGCCGTAAAAGGAATGCTTTACTTACTTTTAAGCCAGTAATGAGCTTGAAAGTAATTATCTGGAGGGGACCTTATATGGGGGTAAGGTCAATTATGCACCGATCCACATAAAATTTGCTAGAGAGGATTTTGCTCGTAAGAGACTTACTTATGTTAAATTTCATTGCTATACTCGTATTTTTAAGCCAGTAATGAGCGTTAAAGTCGTTTTTAAGGGGACCTTATATGGGTGGTAGGGTCAATTATTGACCGATTCATATAAAATTTGGTAGAGAGATTTTGACTCGCATGAAACTTATGTGTGTCCAATATCATCGCTATATTCTTATTTCGAAGCCAGTAATGAGCGTTAAAGTCATTATTTGAAGGGGATCTTATATGGGGGTAGGGTCAATTATGGACCGATCCACATAAAATTTGGTAGCGAGGTTTTGGCTTCTAAGATTCTTACTTATGTCAAATTCCATTGCTTTACTCGTATTTTTAAGCAAGTAATGAGCGTTAAAGTCATTTTCTGAAGGGGACCTTATATGGGGGTTAGGGTCAATTATGGACCGATCCACATAAAATTTAGTAGAGAGGTATTGGCTTCTAAGGTACTTACTTATGTCAAATTTTATGTCTTTACTCGCATTTTTAAGCCAGTAATGAGCGTTATAGTGATTTTCCGAACGGAACGTTATATGGGGGTAGGATCAATTATGGACCCATCCTCATAAAATTTGGTAGGGAGATTTTGGATCATATAAAACTTATTTATGTTAAAAAGCTGTTTTTTTTGGGGGGTCCACTTGTATGGGGGCTATCCGAAAACGTGGACCGATATTGCCCATTTTCAATACCAAACAAACCTTAGCTATAAAGAATTTCTGTGGAAAATTTAAATCCTCTATCACGTTCCGTTCGGACTCTATCGTGCTTCCAATAGACAGACAGACAGATAGACAGACGGACATGGCTAGATCGTCTTAGAATTTAATAAGGACCAAGAATATATACACTTTCATGGGTCTATGACCAATATTTCGATGTGTTACAAACGGAATGACAAAATCAATATACTCCCCCATCGTTTTTGATGGTGGGTATAAAAATATCTGTTTACATTTGTCTCCATGTTATTTAGAAAATTTTCGAAACATTTTTATTTATGCCCCCACTGAGCTCTGCGACAAAATCTTACTTTGAGGTGTTAAAATGTATAGAAAGCGAGAAAAAAACACAACTTTTAGATAGAAATCTTTATGGAAATACTGTTATTTTTATACGAAAGATTTAACAAAGTTTATCTGAAACGGAAATTTGTGTGCGGTTTAACATATGTCAGTGTGTGGTAAATGGTAATAAGGAATTGAGTTTTTATTTTTATTATACCCTTCACAACCATCAGCAGTATTTAGTGATGAGGGTAAACTATTGATATGGTAGAGAATGTTAAAATAATGTTATTTAGCTGTTGAACCTCTATAACCTTGATTGCTAAAAAGTTAAAATTTTGATTTATTTTTTTATACAATTTAAAATGAGTTTTAAGAATAGAAAATATTGGTTTTTTCCATAACAATATCTATTTATTATGTATTATCACTAACAAAGTATACATTTTTTTCACTTTTTCTTTAAGTTCCCTTTAACTTCAATTAATAAACTGTTTTGGTGAAATACTTAAAACAGAAATAAAATTCAGAGCAGAGTAAAATAATGAGAATAAAATGCAATAAAGAAAATAAAAGAAATTTTCAACATAAATACATTAAACTAATGGTCTTTTTGCAAATAAAAGGAAAGTTAAAAGAGTTGCTTCGTTGCGCCTGACCTGCAATGAAAATAAGTGTTGAAAAACTTTTGGTGCCTTATATTTTACTTAATGTCTTTTCTACACATTTGCTCTATATGTAAACTAGGGCATTCAAAATAACATTAACTTGAATTTAAGCAAAATATGGTCGATTAAAATAAAAAAATAAGTCCTCTCCTCAAAAGTCTTTAATGAAAGTTTTTGGGTATTGCAACAACGATTTATTTAATTTATAAGTATATAAATCTCTGTCTTCTATTTAAACGCCAATTACAAATAGCATTCATATTTATAAACTCTATAGACTACATATTAGGAAAACAGGAAACCAAAACAAACGAAAAACTGACCGAAAAAAATCTAATATTTTTACATTAAACACTGCATTTTCTTAAAAAAAAATTCTCTTAAATAAACATTTTTAACAGACAAATAAATGTATTTCTATTTAAGCTAAAATATTGCATATTTCCAGCATCTTAATGAGAATCTAAATATAAACAGCAAATATTTTTGTATTTTCAACAAAATGAGAAAAACTCATTCTAACATAATGAAAAATTCAACTAAAAAATGGTCAGTTTTTCAACTACTGCGCTTGTTTCTGACTTCATTTTCATTATTTCACAAAGTTTATTTAGCATGTATTTCTTTCAACAACTCAGGCACCAACATTGCAATGATATACTCCTTTTGGTAGTCATTTTCTACCAGTCAGGAGTTTTAAGTCTGGGTTAAAGGCAACAACAAATAGCAGCAGAAAAAAAATCAATTTCATTTATAAACTCATTAAAATTAAATGGCTCTAGAATTGTAAATGAACACATTTCATATGCAGCAGCAATATACAAAAAACTAAATTTAATAGAAACAGGAAAAAATGGCAGCAGACTTTTCTGCATAAATATTTAATATGCAGTCTACTTTCAACCAAAAATAACAACAAATACAAACAAAAAACTTTTACATATAATAAATACTGATTAATTTAGTAAAATAAATTATAAAATAAAATGGATTATAGACTAGACTATGGACTAGACTATAGACTAGATTATAGACTAGACTATAGACTAGACTATAGACTAGACTATAGAAGACAGGGATTTATAGACTAGACTATAGACTAGACTATAGGCTAGACTATAGACTAGACTATAGACTAGACTATAGACTAGACTATAGACTAGACTATAGACTAGACTATAGGCTAGACTATAGACTAGACTATAGGCTAGACTATAGACCAGACTATAGGCTAGACTGTAGACTAGACTATAGACTAGACTATAGACTAGACTATAGACTAGACTATAGACTAGACTATAGACTAGACTATAGACTAGACTATAGACTAGACTATAGACTAGACTATAGACTAGACTATAGACTAGACTATAGACTAGATAGACTAGACTTAGACTAGACTATAGACTAGACTATAGACTAGACTATAGACTAGACTATAGACTAGACTATGGACTAGACTATAGACTAGACTATAGACTAGACTATAGACTAGACTATAGACTAGACTATAGACTAGACTATAGACTAGACTATAGACTAGACTATAGACTAGACTATAGACTAGACTATAGACTAGACTATAGACTAGACTATAGACTAGACTATAGACTAGACTATAGACTAGACTATAGACTAGACTATAGACTAGACTATAGACTAGACTATAGACTAGACTATAGACTAGACTATAGACTAGACTATAGACTAGACTATAGACTAGACTATAGACTAGACTATAGACTAGACTATAGACTAGACTATAGACTAGACTATAGACTAGACTATAGACTAGACTATAGACTAGACTATAGACTAGACTATAGACTAGACTATAGACTAGACTATAGACTAGACTATAGACTAGACTATAGACTAGACTATAGACTAGACTATAGACTAGACTATAGACTAGACTATAGACTAGACTATAGACTAGACTATAGACTAGACTATAGACTAGACTATAGACTAGACTATAGACTAGACTATAGACTAGACTATAGACTAGACTATAGACTAGACTATAGACTAGACTATAGACTAGACTATAGACTAGACTATAGACTAGACTATAGACTAGACTATAGACTAGACTATAGACTAGGCTATAGACTAGACTATAGACTAGACTATAGACTAGACTATAGACTAGACTATAGACTAGACTATAGACTAGACTATAGACTAGACTATAGACTAGACTATAGACTAGACTATAGACTAGACTATAGACTAGACTATAGACTAAACTATAGACTAGACTATAGACTAGACTATAGACTAGACTATAGACTAGACTAGACTAGACTATAGACTAGACTATAGACTAGACTATAGACTAGACTATAGACTAGACTATAGACTAGACTATAGACTAGACTATAGACTAGACTATAGACTAGACTATAGACTAGACTATAGACTAGACTATAGACTAGACTATAGACTAGACTATAGACTAGACTATAGACTAGACTATAGACTAGACTATAGACTAGACTATAGACTAGACTATAGACTAGACTATAGACTAGACTATAGACTAGACTATAGACTAGACTATAGACTAGACTATAGACTAGACTATAGACTAGACTATAGACTAGACTATAGACTAGACTATAGACTAGACTATAGACTAGACTATAGACTAGACTATAGACTAGACTATAGACTAGACTATAGACTAGACTATAGACTAGACTATAGACTAGACTATAGACTAGACTATAGACTAGACTATAGACTAGACTATAGACTAGACTATAGACTAGACTATAGACTAGACTATAGACTAGACTATAGACTAGACTATAGACTAGACTATAGACTAGACTATAGACTAGACTATAGACTAGACTATAGACTAGACTATAGACTAGACTATAGACTAGACTATAGACTAGACTATAGACTAGACTATAGACTAGACTATAGACTAGACTATAGACTAGACTATAGACTAGACTATAGACTAGACTATAGACTAGACTATAGACTAGACTATAGACTAGACTATAGACTAGACTATAGACTAGACTATAGACTAGACTATAGACTAGACTATAGACTAGACTATAGACTAGACTATAGACTAGACTATAGACTAGACTATAGACTAGACTATAGACTAGACTATAGACTAGACTATAGACTAGACTATAGACTAGACTATAGACTAGACTATAGACTAGACTATAGACTAGACTATAGACTAGACTATAGACTAGACTATAGACTAGACTATAGACTAGACTATAGACTAGACTATAGACTAGACTATAGACTAGACATAGACTAGACTATAGACTAGACTATAGACTAGACTATAGACTAGACTATAGACTAGACTATAGACTAGACTATAGACTAGACTATAGACTAGACTATAGACTAGACTATAGACTAGACTATAGACTAGACTATAGACTAGACTATAGACTAGACTATAGACTAGACTATAGACTAGACTATAGACTAGACTATAGACTAGACTATAGACTAGACTATAGACTAGACTATAGACTAGACTATAGACTAGACTATAGACTAGACTATAGACTAGACTATAGACTAGACTATAGACTAGACTATAGACTAGACTATAGACTAGACTAGACCAGACTATAGACCAGACTATAGACTAGACTATAGACTAGATTAGTATATTATGTTGTATATTATTTTCCTTTCACATTTAGATGTTTATTTAACAAAGTTTTAAATTAAATTTTATAAATTTTTCTAAGTCCCTTTTTCGCTTTCTCATTTATGTACAGCCTCTGAATATCATTATTATAATAATTTCTCATAACTTTTCAATCCTTGCCCCTGGCTTAACGCAAAACCAACAGAAAAAAACTTGTTTTATTTCAATAATATTTATTTTGTCCCATTAAAAAGAAGTAAGAAAAAATTTCTTTCATTTTTATTTAAAATTTATGCTAATTTTCATACTTTTAGTTTTACCTTAAAGTCTTTTTCAAAAAAAAAAAAAAAAAAATGTGCCACATCAAAATTTAAATCAACTTTTCGTATTATGAATGTGTGTTGGTATGTTTGTTGGAATGTTTGTATGAATGCGGAAAACTTCTTAATACCAAATATATATGTATGAAATAAGGAAAAATCAAGTGGTTTCCTGTCAAATGATTATACACATGCATACTTTTTAAATAGACCCCCAAACTTTTGCACACATTTGACAGCATATAAAAACAAGTAAGAAATTATAGTCGGGCGAGGCCGACCATATAATACCCTACACCTGTTACAAAAATAAAATGTGATTTAGTTTTCATAATAAAGCATTTAAGTTGATTTGTGTCAGATACATATACTTAAGCCATTTATTGTTGAATAAAATTGTTGACATTTAAGTCAAATTTTGAAGGGGGTTTTGTATAGGGGCTATGGTCAATTATAAAATTCATGCGAGTCATCAAGGCTAGTATAGAACTTGGTTTTGCAGCTTTTTGTCGAGATACGAGTATATTAAACATAATTATAAACTTAAAATCCTTATTCGTCGTTTTCAGTTGTATGGGGTCTAGGTGAAATAATGGACCGATGTTAACCATTTTCAATAAGCTTCGTCTCCGGTACCATAGAAGATCATGAATTATCTTCAAAATTGCGACCTGTAGTTTGATTACAAGGTTTACAAGCACTATTCGAGGGTTCAGTTGTATGGGGGCTAGATGAGAAAATGGACCGATGTTAACCATTTTCAATAGGCTTCGTCTCTGGGACAATAGAAGATCATGTGCCAAATTTCATTGAATTATCTTCAAAATTGAGACCTGTAGTTTGATTACAAGGTTTACAAGCCCTATTCGGGGGCTCAGTTGTATGGGGGCTAGGTGAAATAATGGACCAATATTAACCATTTTCAATAGGCTTCGTCCCTGGGCCAATATAAGATCATGTGCCAAATTTCATTGAATTATCTTCAAAATTGCGACCTGTAGTTTGATTACAAGGTTTACATGGACGGACAGACGGACGGACATAGCTAAATCGACTCAGAAAATGATTCTAAGCCGATTGGTATACTTTAAGGTGGGTATAGGACCAATATTATTGTGCGTTACAAACATCAGCACAAATCCAATATACCCTCCCCACTAAAGTGGTGTAGGGTATAAACATATTTGGGCTACTATGAATTAAATATGTACATTTTCCAAAATATAGGCGTGTATAGAGAACTTGGGGTACATTTGTATAAATTATGAAATTTTAAATTGCTTTATGAAGGAATAAATATTATTTTTTAAAAGGACACTACTTATTATTAACATTACTTTTATTTCTATTTATGCCTTGCAGGTTGTCTGAATATTTTACTTTAGTATGGAAGGAATGATTGTTATGTTTAGATTTAATTTTAGGTTAATGAAATGGGTAAAAAAATTTTAAGGAATAAAGGAAGATATCAGTAGTCATATTTTAAATCCTTTTCCATTTGACTTTTGTTACGAGTGTTGGGAATGAAATTGTGGAGAAATGTTTCCTGATTTTTAATAAATGTTTTGTGTTTTCTTTTTTTTTTTCTAGTGACTCCCTCACGTGGACCTCGTATAACCGGTGGACAACAGCGTTATCAAATTGGTGATTATGTGCGTGTCAACTGTTCCTCCTATCCCTCCAAACCGGTGTGTCATTTAAGTTGGAGCATAAATGGTGAACCGGCCAATAGATCTTATTTAAAGTTTTACGATAATGTTGTCTATGGCAGGGAGGGTCTAGAGGTGGCGATATTGGGTTTAGATTTTAGAGTAAGAAGTAATCATTTTAGAAATGGTGATATGAAATTAAAGGTAATATAATACAAATTATGTAAAACTTTTAAATCTATTGATTAATATCTAAATTTTCTACCCAAGTGTGTGGCCAAAATATCCTCGCTATATTTTCAAAGTCGAGAAGAAAGTGTAGAATCTGATCGTCCACAAAAAGCACCCGTTTTAGAATCACGAGAAACAGTAGCAGCCAAATCAAGAGCACATGGTATTTTCTAAGACTATAAACGATTTATTATTAGTTTAAGTCCGAATTACTATTACTAATGCACTTTGTTTAACTCTTACTAGGTACATCCAATTACGGAAGTATACATCATTATAATGGTATTTCTGCTAGTTATCTACTAACCTTAATAGGCTGTCTATGCCTTTCAACACTTGCAACAGCTGCAACATCTACAAACATAAAAACATCAGCATCGAAAACAAAATTACGCCAAAATACAGCTGCAATATCCAATACTAATAGCATTAGCAACAGCGTTAGTAATATCAGTAGTTTTAGTCTTTTTAAGTTACTAATACATCATTTAGTATTTAGATAACTGGGTTAATTCCTGCAAAAATAAAACATAATTCCAATAATATAGGAAAATATAAGACAAAACTCATGTTTAAATTTGTAAGAAATGTAATGTAAAACTGTATGAAATATTTATGAATGTATGTGTGTAAGGATAAAGAAACATAATTTTAAATTCTTTAAATACAACTCTGTCTTTGACTTAAAACAAAATTTTGAAATTTAAACAAAATGTATAACAATTACCGAACTAAAGCAAAATACTCGTATGAATGTGAACTCTTAAAGATAAAACTTTTTAAAAGTTAAATTTAATATTAGAACTTAATTAAATTAAGATAAACTACTAAATTAAAAAAAAAAAATAATGTAAGAATTCTTAAAAATTAAGAGAAAAATTAAAATTTATCGATAACTATAAAGAGAATAACTAAAATTATCGATAAACACTGAAATAATCCATGATTACAAATTTCAAATAAATTATTCATGTTATCGATGAATTTTAAAATTTCACAAATAGTCTTAGGGAAATCTAATTTTCGACATAGGCTAAATAAAGTCTTTTTTAAGATTCTCTTTTAAGTAAGGAAAAGTATTCAAGTTTTGAATTAAGAATCCCAGTAAATCTAACTATAACATTTCATTACAAAACTCATACATATCCTATGCCAAAAAAAAAAACACTCAAATATCATTTAATACAAATATCATCTTTTTCTATAACAAAACAATTTTATTGTACATACGAATATTTATCTTCAAACATCAATCAAAACGTTCCATTGTACAGTCCTGGGCATATATGTATATGTTGACAAAATTTTGTATTCTGTAAAGAAATTATAATAGCATCAGATCGCGTACCATGCATAATAACTACTGTTTTTTCTCGGAAAAAGTCAAAAAGTCGTAATCTACCCTTTTTCCAACAAAGTCGATAAAGCGACTATATCGTAAGAAAAAAGTCAAAAAAACTATTTTGCAAATATTTAAAAGTGCGTTTTTTTCTTATCGAAAAAAGTCGAAGTCGATTTTTTGTCCTAACAAAGTCATTAAGTAAAAACTATTTGTAAGAAAAAGCTTAAGAATGGATTTTGCAAATAAAAGTCGGCAGAAGTCGAAATGTCGTAATAAGTCGATATAAAAAAAGTTCGAAAAGTCGACTTTTTGTTTCAACTATAGCACCCTAATAACACAGACCAACGATGAAAAAAACTTTTTAAACGGTTTCCACTAATCCCAGTGTTATTTGATGTGCTGATTCCGAATTTTCCACATTTTCATATTTTAGTCCTTCTGACCGTATACTTGAGTGCTCAATATAAGTTGCGAATAGTGACCGTCTCTGAATCTAGACTTATACTTAGGTTAGATTAGGTTATTCAGGCAGTCGGCCAATGACCGATTCACTTGGGCCCTAATGGTCCCGCTGTGTTACCCTGTAACGCAACCTACGTAAAAACCCCACCTATAGGACACGAATACCGAAGTGCTTTACGTGAGTACCTGCCGTGTTGGCCTATCTTACGATGGTCTTTTTTTAACCACTGGGTGAATTTCAGTTGGCAATTTCTGTACATGCCTAAAGCCGGTCCATGTAAAAGCACTTTGTTCAAGTGTTCGAGCTATCTAATCTCTTGTCATAGTAGTCCCGTTGAGGAAGAACAGGTTTCATGAGCAAGCTCAATCTAACCCCGACAAGGTAAAACCTTATATGTCGCTCAACCACACTACTGAGATGGCTCTGTGATAAGTTGAGCATGTTTTAGAGTAAACTCCAAAATACTCAACGATGAAAGGAAAATCGCCGATAAATTAAAGAAAGGTCAAAAGGTCAGTGACGGTTTACACCACAACTCCCGGGGGGGGGGGGGCACCCACCTATAAACAATTACATGGTTCAATTCCATATTAAACACAGTAATATGGAATTAAACCAGCCAGAGGCTCTTGCAATATTGGGCTGCCTAGAAACTCAGTCCTGATATTTGCCAAGGCAGAGGCATACAAAGTGTTCTTTGCTCTTCATCCTCCTCCAACTCCTGCAATAATAATATTATAGAAGATTTAGTCTTCTAGCATGCCCATTTATAATTTATAAAACACGTGGTCTCATCCAGGAAAGCCGCATCAAACATGTAGACCTGCATCATAGAGAGGCCAGGTCATTCTTGATATTGATCTGTAGGTCAGTGATGACAATCTGGTCTGAGCAGACCCATACAGTTCATATGCTGGATAAGTGATTTACAGCATGAGAGTGGAACACCAACTAGTGTGTCAATGTCCCCTATGTGAGGGTGAGAACCAGTTTTAGCTAGTTTGTCCCCTTTGTTATTTCCAGGTACATTATGAACCTATAGCCTGAGCAGTTTCGTCAAGAGACACCCGACATATGGTGTAGGCTCCAGATTAAGACTTTATAGCAGGTTTACTATCAGTACAAATATTTTCATTGTATCTCCTCTGAGGGGGAAAACGATTTTTACTAAAATTTTGTACCAAATTATCTTTTTGAATTGGATAATGTAGCAATAAGATATAAAACACAATAATCGGTTAAAAATTAAATTAGTAAAAATTCCTCCGATCATTAAGTGTCACAATACAATTAAATGTGAAATATTAAAAAGTTTAGAAATAATGCCTAAAAAAGTGGTCCTAGAAAGCTGAAATTTTTGATAAATAATCTTGATACTATAGGATCCAAGTTTCTAATAATATTATGTATATTAAAATGGCTAAATAATAAGACAATTATATCGCTGGTAAATATATAGGATTCAAGGCGGACCGATATTTGTTTGACACTCCACTTCTGACACTTTTGCAATCTTTTGATTCACCTCCCTCTTAGCAGCTATTTTTAAGCTTAATTTTAATTTAATATCAAAATTCCTTTATTATTTCCTTTAAATTTAGAACTTATTTGCAAGATATTTTTCTAGGGTTAAAGTTAAAATATCAATGCCAAGGACTGTATATATTGAAAAATCCATAAAAGAAAAACTTTTTCACTTAAAATAAGATTTTAAAAACAAAATTAATGTTAAAGCTCCTAGTAAAATATAATTAAGATTAATATTTAAATAAATATACAAAAACAACTTATTAATAGTTAAACTGAGTTTATAGCTAGTAGTTAAATAAATTAATTATACTAAGTAATATTATTAAAGAAGTAATACAAAATTGTATGGGTTAAAAAATAAGTTTAACTTTTGCTAAAAATTTTTTATTTAATATACTGGAAATAACTTATTTTTATATTTTATATATCAGTTATACAAGTCCAAACTATTAGGAAATTAATTTTTGAAATTCTAATTCAAGTTTTCAACAAGCAAGAATCAAACTATTGATGAACACACATGCATACACAACTAGTTATTGTTCCCGGGCAACAAAGCATAACAAGATGTGATTAAAATTCTTATTTTGTTCGTATAATATAGAAAAGTATATCCTAAACTACGAACCATTTTAATTGAAGTTTTTTTGCTTTTTATTCTACTGTAAATTTCTTTTAATTTTGAAGAAAATTTTCTCAAATTAATCTTTAAAAACCAGAAACCCTTTTCAATATATTTTGAATTATAACTAAATTAAATTAATAACTCACCTTATTTAACACTTGTTTCCTTTCCGCCAACAATTTTTTTTCCTCTTTTTCACAAACTTTTAAATAGCTTTTTATTTATTTTTACTTCAAAGCTTTTTTATTTAAATTCACAACATCTTTTATTTTCTTAGCTTTTTTTCTTATAAAGATCTACACTTGATTTACTTCTTATTTCCTTTACTATATTAGAAAGCTTTTTCTTATTTGAAATTATTTTACTTCTTCATTTTTACTTTACAAAACTTATAAAAGCTTTTCTTTTCTCATTAACAAACTTTTTTTCACTTTCCAACCAACTAACTAATGACCTTAACAGACTCCCCCCTACCCGCACACCAACTCGCACTTATTAACAACGAATGGCCAAACAAAAGCAACACGCCGCCGGCTCAACCTTTTATCTTTTTCCAAACAGTTTTGCTACATTATTGTTACTAATTTTTTAACAATATTTTTACACACAACGACTATAGACTAGACTATAGACCAGACTATAGACTAGACTATAGACTAGACTATAGACTAGACTATAGACTAGACTATAGACTAGACTATAGACTAGACTATAGACTAGACTATAGACTAGACTATAGACTAGACTATAGACTAGACTATAGACTAGGCTATAGACTAGACTATAGACTAGACTATAGACTAGACTATAGACTAGACTATAGAGTAGACTATAGACTAGACTATAGACTAGACTATAGACTAGACTATAGACTAGACTATAGACTAGACTATAGACTAGACTATAGACTAGACTATAGACTAGACTATAGACTAGACTATAGACTAGACTATAGACTAGACTATAGACTAGACTATAGACTAGACTATAGACTAGACTATAGACTAGACTATAGACTAGACTATAGACTAGACTATAGACTAGACTATAGCTATAGACTAGACTATAGACTAGACTATAGACTAGACTATAGACTAGACTATAGACTAGACTATAGACTAGACTATAGACTAGACTATAGACTAGACTATAGACTAGACTATAGACTAGACTATAGACTAGACTATAGACTATCTTTTCGATTTTTTTCGACTTTTATTTGCAAGATAGTCCACTTTTCTATGAAGTTAGGGCAAAAAAAGTCGACTTCGACTGCTCGACTTTTTCCGACAAAAAGTCGACTCTTTTCAATCACTAGAACCCTTCCACTTTAACATTGTGCTCCTAATCTATTTACGTACTCTAAAATGTTCTCCCCCACCACCCAACACAATAAAATTACAACAAACACAATGTGCATACAATTTAGTACAAATCAAATAATGACAGCAACAGAATCATCACTTGCATTCTGCTCTTTTAGTTTTCTAGAAATTTCGCAAGTGCTCGGTTGTTTGGTGATTAGCTGTCGTTTAATTAATTAATAAATTCGTTTAAAAGTTAATAAGTTGTTAACATTTTTGCATAAATATAAAATTTAACTCTTTGTTAATATTTGTGCAAAAATATTGTTAAAAAGTAATGTTTAAATTAGTGAAAATATTGCGGGAAATTTGTTTGGAAAAAGATATAAAATGTTGTGCCGGTCGTTGTGTTGCTTTAGTTTGGCCATTCATACATGTATGTACATTGTACATACATACATATGTATGAATGTTTGTATGTTAGTATGGTTGTGCGTGGAATGTGTTAAGTGCAACAGTTGTCATAGGGGGGAAGTGAATAAAGGTTTGTGTGATGCATAGAATAAGAAAAAAGCTTTTATAAGTGTTTTAAAGGAAATAAGCTTTCAAATGTTATGAAGGAAATAAAATGTTGATCTTTTAAAGAAAAAAAGCTAAAATAATGAGAAAATAAAAAAAGTTGTTAAAATAAATTAAAGAGCATTTTAGAAAGCTAGAAAAAATAGAAAATAAATATAAAAAGCTTTAAAAATATAGAGAAAAATGTTGTGAAAGGCAAATTAAAAATTTCTAAAAAATAGTAATAGAAATTGTTTGCGGAAAGGAAACAAGGAAAAAGGAAGTGCTTAAAATGGTGAGTGCTTATTTTATTATAATACATATAAAGCTTTTTAAAGGGTATATTCCTTTTTAAAGTTCAGTTTTTAAAAAATGTTTTGCTAGTGTTAGAAAATTTTCAGTTCTTACCAAGTTTCTTATTATTGCTTTAACTACCTACTGATCCCAAAAATTATCTGAAGTTGTAGCTATAGTATTTGTCTTTTTTTGTAGCCATACATTTTTAAAACTATTGCTACTTCTAAAAAATTAAATCTATAAATATAGTAACTAAACAGTAGTAGTAATAATAGTTATAAAACATAAACTACAAATGGAGTAATAGCTTAAAAATGTTGATAGAATGCTCATTTATAACGGCCTTTAGATGTTTTTCCGCTGAAGGCCTATTGGAAGTTCTTTTGTTGATGTCTCGTTTAAGAAGGTCTTGCGCTGAAAGCTTATTAGAAGATCTTCAGTCGAAGGATTTGTAGAATGTCCTCATAGGAAATTACATTAATAGTCATATTGACTTATTCATTAAAGCTGTGATACACGGTTGTCAGATCTTACAACATTGTCAGTAAAATGTGCAGAAAATATTTTACAATCGTGTGAACTTACACTTTTACTTTTGCGACGTTGTCAGAAAAAGCATTACTGACAATGTTGCCAGACAAAATCTGCAAGTTCAGATCTTACAACGTTGTCAGTAAAATGTGCAGAAAATCTTTTACAATCGTGTGAACTAACAATTTTTCTTTTGCGACGTTGTCAGAAAAAATATTACTGCCAATGTTGCCAGACAAAATCTGCAAGTTGACACTGTTGTTAGACATTTTCTGCACATGTTACTGTCAAAGTTGTAAGATCTAACAACCGTGTATATATAGCTTTAGAAGTTATAAAAGTTTTATAAAGCAAGTTTTCATAAACAAACCTTTAAGATATATATGTACATATGTGCATGAATCTTTTTAGAAGATCCTAGTTTTGGATATAAATATCCCAGCTAGCATTTGGAAGATTGTTGGATGATTAATCAGTAAACTGACTCATTATACCCTCCACCACCATCAGTGGTGATAGAGGGTATATATAACTTTGTCATTCCGTGTGTAACACCAAGAAATATTCATCTGAGACCCAACAAAGTATATATTCTGGGTCCTTATCAAATTCTGAGTCGATTTAGCTATGTCCGTCTGTCCGTCTGTCCGTCTGTCTGTGTAAAACACGCTCACGATAAAACGAAGCAATAGAGCTTAACCAAATTCACCCAAAATGTTCTTCATTTTCCTAAGTTGTTTGGTATTGCAAATGGGTAAAATCGGTTCACACCGGGAAAAGTTATGAATCAAAATTTAAAACAACCTCGGAAAAAAATAAGCATTTTTTACACATTCTGATGTAGTTTTCTTGAAAACTATGCAAGATAAGTCCATGAAAATCACCATACATTCGTTTCTGCACAAGATCTTGATCCCTGCTGAAAATTGCCAGAATCAGTCCACAATTTCATATACCTCCCATACAAAAGTACATATTCCCGGAAAATGGGTTTTTTGTTAATAACTTCCGCCACAATGTCGATATCTTCACAAAATTTTACAAATTTAAATCTTATGTCAATAGAATTCTTTCAGAGGAAAAATTTTTTGGAGCGGTCCATAATTGGACATAGCTCCCATACAAGGTCACCTCCCGAAAATCACTTAAACGCGCATAACTCATTACTAAATTAAGATATCCAAATAAAATTTGGTATAAGTATTGCCCATATGCATAGAAATATTACTGTTAATTTTTTTTCCGATCGGTCCATAATTGGTCATAGCTCCCATACAAGGTCCCCTCCCGAAAATCACTTAAACGCGCTTAACTCATAACTAAATTAAGATATCCATATAAAATTTGGTACAAATATTACTCATATGCACAGAAATATTGTTGTGAAAATTTTGTCCGATCGGTCCATAATTGATCATAGCTCCCATACAAGGTCCCCTCCCGAAAATCACTTAAACGCGCATAACTCATTACTAAATTCAGATATCCAAGTAAAATTTGGTGTAAGTATTGCCCATATGCATAGAAATATTACTGTGAAAGTTTTTTCCAATCGGTCCATAATTGGTCATAGCTCCCATACAAGGTCCCCTCCCGAAAATCACTTAAACGCGCATAACTCAGTACTAAATTAAGATATCCATATAAAATTTGGTATAAGTATTGCCCATATGCATAGAAATATTACTGTGAAATTTTTTTTCGATCGGTCCATAATTGGTCATAGCTCCCATACAAGGTCCCCTCCCGAAAATCACTTAAACGCGCTTAACTCATAACTAAATTAAGATATCCATATAAAATTTGATTCAAATATTACTCATATGCACAGAAATTTTGTTGTGAAAGTTTTTTCCGATCGGTCCATAATTGATCATAGCTCCCATACAAGGTCCCCTCCCGAAAATCACTTAAACGCGCATAACTCATTACTAAATTAAGATATCCAAATAAAATTTGGTACAAGTATTGCCCATATGCATAGAAATATTACTGTGAAATTTTTTTCCGATCGGTCCATAATTGGACATAGCTCCCATACCAGATCCCCTCCCGAAAATCACTTAAACGCGCTTAACTCATAACTAAATTAAGATGTCCATATAAAATTTGGTACAAATATTACTCATATGCACAGAAATATTGTTGTGAAATTTTTTTCCGATCGGTCCATAATTGATCAAAGCTCCCATACAAGGTCCCCTCCCGAAAATCACTTAAACGCGCATAACTCATTACTAAATTAAGATATCCAAATAAAATTTGGTGTAAGTATTGCCCATATGTATAGAAACATTACTGTGAGAGTTTTTTTCCGATCGGTCCATAATTGGTCATAGCTCCCATACAAGGTCCCCTCCCGAAAATCACTTAAACGCGCATAACTCAGTACTAAATTAAGATATCCATATAAAATTTGGTATAAGTATTGCTGTCAAATTTTTTTCCGATCGGTCCATAATTGGTCATAGCTCCCATACAATGTCCCCTCCCGAAAATCACTTAAACGCGCTTAACTCATAACTAAATTAAGATATCCATATAAAATTTGGTACAAATATTACTCATATGCACAGAAATTTTGTTGTGAAATTTTTTTCCGATCGGTCCCCTCCCGAAAATCACTTAAACGCGCATAACTCATTACTAAATTCAGATATCCATATCAATATAAAATTGGGCACAAGTATTACTCATATGCACAGAAATATTACTGTGAAAATTTTTTTCGATCGGTCCATAATTGGTCATAGCTCCCATACAAGGTCCCCTCCCGAAAATCACTTAAACGCGCATAACTCATTACGTAATTTAGATACCCATATGGTACAAATATTACTCATATGCACAGAAATATTACAGATAATTTTTTTTCCGATCGGTCCATAACTCGTCATAGCTCCCATACAAGGTCCCCTCCCGAAAATCACTATAAAGTTTGGCAAAAATATTGCTCATATACAGAGAAATATTACTGTGAAATTATTTTCCTATCGATCCATAATTGATCATAGCTCCCATACAAGGTCCCTTTCAGAAAAACACTTAAAGGCACATAACTCATTACCAAATAATGATATAAATAAATACTATTTTTGTTCATAAATACTATTTTGTAATGCAAAAAGCACTTAATGCTATTTCAAATCGGTCTATGTTTGGTCATATCTCTCATACTAGGTCCTGCCCCTAAAAGCGCTTTAACCGTATTTAACTATTTGCATTATCAATTTGTGTAGAACAAAATTATATATATGTATGTATTTTTAAAATCCTTAAATCTTTCACACACATGCATACATGCAAATACGAGATATCGCTAAAGCATATCTTAGGGCGCTATAAAAATTTAAATGAAAGTGGCGTTTCTAATGTTCAATAAATCTTGGAATTGTAGTAGATTTAAGCTGTTTAAATCTTGGGATTTTTCTATTTAAGACATGAGAAAACTTATTTCTACAAATATTTTATTAATTAGAAATGTATTAATACAAAAGTTGCTGGTGGAGGGTATTTAAGATTCGGCTCAGCCGAATATAGCACTCTAACTTGTTTTTGACTCCTTTTGATGACCTAAACGTGATTATTAAGTTGAGCGCTTAAAAAATTATTCGAAAATGATCCCGATATATGATTGAAAACTGATTATTTGAAAAACAACAAGAAAATTATATCAATCATAAATTGATCATCCTGGTGTTTAAAATATGATGGTTTGGATTGGAAGATCAAAAAATGTTTCTTGTGAAATTATTTTTGTTTGCAATGGAATAGCCACACTTACACTTAAAAAGAACTCAAAAACGATTCAAAAATGAGTCGAAACTGATTAGAAAATGGGCTCAGAAAAGACTCTTTTAGAAGAGTTGGCAAAAAGGTTTGTGTGGCCTAAAATAAGTTGATATAATTCTCATTTCGTTTATAAACTTAAATGTATAAGTATTTCAATTTGTGTAATATTTATAAAGTCGATTTTCAGTCAAGGAAATTGAAATTATATTATGCTTTAATTATAATAATTTTATATGTTTAATGATCTTCTACGGAAGATAGTTGGGTGACTAATCACTAAACTAAGTCTAAATAATTCCAATTAATGTTTAAAATCTGATTTATTTGAAAAACAATAACAAAATGTACAGCAATCACAAATAGGTCTTCCAGGTGTTCCAAATTTGGTTGTTTATAAATTTATTTTGCAGTTACATTTCGAGCAGTCGGAAGATCTGTATTTTTCTGTTGCATTGTATTTGTCTGTAACAAACATAAAAATTACTCAGAAAGGACTCAAAAATTACTATAATATGATTCGAAAATAATTCTAAAACGACCAGTAAGTCGGCTCATTAATGACTCGAAAAAGATTAAAAAATAAGTCAGAACTGATCAGAAGTGGGGTTCATAAAAGACTCGTTTAGAAGAGTCGCGACGAATGTATCATTTATGATCAGAAAATGAGCGCATATATGATCATTTTAATCGTGCAGAAGAGTCATAAATGACTCGAATGTGATCAAAAATTTAAAAAAATGCTAGCTGGGATGTTGCTCATATCGATACCTATACTATACCCATTTTAATTTTTTGCGAGGTCTTGTCAATTATATTCTGATCCTTATAAAATTAAGTTAAACGATTGCCGTTCCTATATCTTTCGAATTCAATTAATATAGTTTCCAAGCTTTTTCTGAACAAACCTTAACTATATGGAATAGTTGTATAAAATCTGAGACCTCTAGCTCTTTCCGTTCGGACTCTATTTTGTTTCTTATTTTGTAGTTCTTTCCAACTTTTTTCCTAAAAATACTTTGGCTTCTAGGACGGCTATCGCTAGACTCAAAATATTTAGAGAATCATCATATACATAGAGTCATAAAAAAATACATCCAAATTTTTAGGTATTTTTTGAAAACACTAAAGATTACGAAGATTCAAAGTTTAACAGAAAAAAATTTATATATGACATTATAAAGACCTTTTAAATTAATCTATTTTAAAGGTTTTATATGAGTAAAAATAATATTAATTTTATTTTCAAACATTTAAATGATATTTAAGAAAATTCATAAGACTATTTTCATAGACAAAAAATCTTTAAAATTATGTGAATAAAACAAATCAGAAATGCTTACATAAATATGCCAGAAAAGCATTTAAAATTAACCGTTTTCCATAATTCTATCTTAACATACTGTTATTAACAGCACTTATTACTTACTTAGCTCTGCTAGTGAACAACAGATGGCGCCAATAATACTAAAGATATTTGAACAATTTATAGTTCTTTATAAAGAAACTGTAAGTTAAAAGGAATATGCTATAAAATGTTATTTACACCAACTGTTATTAACATTAAAAGCTATTTGTATAGCTAATGTAAAAGAAACTACATCCAAATACAAACTTCTGTAACTGCCAAATTTTCCAAAAACAACAACAAGACAAATCTTAAACAATAAAATCTAATTTGCATACAATGTAAACCATACAAACAAGACTATAAACAACAACAACAACAAAAAACTGGCCAAATTATGATAAAACATGTTGTTAAACACACCAAAAACAGCAATTGAAATTACAAAAATGACTCATAATTTCCTTTTAAAACACAAATACGAAAAAAATACCTTTTTTTTCTGCCTAGTTCAACTTTCACATTTTATAAACCGTCCAATTTAAGCAGTAATTTAGTTAAATAATTTCTTAATACAGCAAAAGTTAAACTTATTTTCTTACAACTAAAATTCATTCTATAAAAATAAAACTTATAGAAAAATCAAAGTAATGCCAAAAACCTTGTAAAAAAATTGTAATCTATTAAAATTAAGAAAACTTTAAGGAAAACCAACAAAACCTTTTTAAATAAAACTTTTTCGAATAAAACTGTTAATGAAATTAAGCTTTAATGTTTAAGCAACTCATGAGTGTTGTATAATTGTCCTTTTTAGCTATAATAATTAATATAACTATTATAATAACTGAATTCATAATAACTATAAAATAAATAAATTAAATTTGTAGTAAAACTAAAGAAAAGCTCTCTTGATATATAAAATAAATATTTACACATCTAATGGTTTTAGACTAATTACCTACCTACTATAAAATTAAGCTTAAAACTCGAAAAAAATTAACAAAAAAACAAACTAATTTTTAATATTTTATTTTATATTACATCAATATTATCTTTTTGTAATATATTGTTAAAATTTTATAAAAGAGAAATAATATTAAATAAAAATTTTAATTTTAATGAATGAAAAATAAATGAACTTTAGTATCTATCATCAAAAAAGATGGTTGGTATATTGATTTTGTTATTCCGTTTTTAATACATCGAATTATTGATTATAGATCCACAAAAGTATACATACAACATTAAATTCCAAGTCGATCTAGTCATTTCCGTATGTTTGTGTGTCTAGCTGTTGAAAGCACGATATAGTCCGATATTACCTATAGGAAAGGTCTAGTACTAAACTAGTACTAAAACTATGTAATAACGGTTCACATTTTCGTATAGCCCCATACAGTTAGCTCCCCGAAAAATAGTTTTTAAAGTCATAACTGTTTTAAAAATTGAAGTGGAACGACTAAATTTGTTACAGACAAGTTTTATATATTCCAAAATACCTCTCCAAAATTTATGAGAATCGGACCAAAATTGACCCTACCCCCCTTATAAGGTCCTCTTCAGAAAGTGGCTTCAATGCTCATTACTGCCTTAAAATACGATTAAAGTGTTAATTAGTTAGTTAGTTAGTTAGTTAGTTAGTTAGTTAGTTAGTTAGTTAGTTAGTTGTTAGTTAGTTCGTTAGTTCGTTAGTTAGTTCGTTAGTTAGTTAGTTAGTTGTTCGTTCGTTCGTTTCTTCGTTCGTTCGTTATTCGTTAGTCTTCGTTCGTTCGTTTTCGTTTCGTTCGTTCGTTCGTTCGTTTCGTTAGTTCGTTCTTTCGTTCGTTCGTTCGTTCGTTCGTTCGTTCGTTCGTTCGTTCGTTCGTTCGTCGTTTTCGTTCGTTTCGTTCGTTCGTTTTCGTTCGTTCGTTCGTTCGTTCGTCGTTCTTTCGTTCGTTCGTTCGTTCGTTCGTTCGTTTCGTTCGTTCTTCGTTCGTTTCGTTCGTTTCGTTCGTTCGTTCGTTCGTTCTTTTCGTTCGTTTCGTTCGTTCGTTCAGTTCGTTCGTTCGTTCGTTCGTTCTTTCGTTCGTTCGTTTCGTTCGTTCGTTCGTTCGTTCGTTCGTTTCGTTCGTTTCGTTCGTTCGTTCGTTTCGTTCGTTCGTTCTTTCGTTCGTTCGTTCGTTTCGTTGTTCGTTCGTTCGTTTCGTTTCGTTCGTTCGTTCGTTCGTTCGTTCGTTCGTTCGTTCGTTCGTTCGTTCGTTTCGTTTCGTTCGTTCGTTCGTTCGTTCGTTTTGTTCGTTTCGTTCGTTCGTTCTTCGTTCGTTTCGTTCGTTTCGTTCGGTTCGTTCGTTCGTTCGTTCGTTCGTTCGTTTCGTTCGTTCGTTCTTCGTCGTTCGTTCGTTCGTTCGTTCGTTTCGTTCGTTCTTTCGTTCGTTTCGTTCGTTCGTTCGTTCGTTCGTTCGTTCGTTCGTTTCGTTTCGTTCGTTCGTTCGTTCGTTCGTTCGTTGTTCGTTCGTTCGTTTCGTTCGTTCGTTCGTTGTTCGTTCGTTCGTTCGTTCGTTCGTTTGTTCGTTCGTTCGTTCGTTTCGTTCGTTCGTTCGTTTCGTTCGTTCGTTATTCGTTCGTTCGTTCGTTCGTTCGTTCGTTCGTTCGTTCGTTCGTGTTCGTTCGTTCGTTCGTTCGTTCTTTCGTTCGTGTTCGTTAGTTGTTCGTTCGTTAGTTCGTTTTTCGTTCGTTCGTAGTTCGTCGTTCGTTCGTTCGTTTTTCGTTCGTTCGTTGTTTTCGTTCGTTCGTTCGTTCGTTCGTTGTCGTTGTTCGTTAGTTGGTGTTAGTTAGGTTCGTTAGTTAGTTAGTTCGTTAGTTGTTAGTTCGTTTTAGTTAGTTAGTTGTTTTTAGTTGTTAGTTCGTTAGTTAGTAGTTAGTTCGTTAGTTAGTTAGGTTTCGTTTTCGTTCTTGTTGTTCGTTCGTAGTTAGTTAGTTCGTTCGTTAGTTGTTTGTTCGTTCTTAGTTGTTGTTCGTTCGTTTGTTATTTCGTTCGTTCGTAGTTGTTCGTTAGTTAGTTCTTCGTTGTTCTTCGTTCGTTTAGTTAGTAGTGGTAGTTAGGTTAGTTCGTTATTAGTTAGTTAGTTGTTCGTTTCGTTAGCTTAGCATGCTTAACTTCCGTGTATAGGATGTGGAGAAGAAAGAAGAATTAAATAGTATTGATTAATATGGTTGTTTGTTTAAGATTAGAATTCGTAATTCTTGCATATCCTTGCTCTTGTGCTAAATCCCGTATTAAATTTATTTATCAAATATCAAAGACCACTGTTTAAGAATTTTCAAAAACTTTACAATCCAAAACAAATTTACTTATGAACTGCCAGCAAAATTTAGACTTTTCGGAAATTCTCTCAATTATTTAAGTTACACACACAAGTACGTTTATATGTATTCCTTAAGAACACTACTCAACATAGTTAGTGGAAACTAATATTAGTGAAAATATTTTGTTTGTCTGTTTGAAAGTAATTAGAAATTTTCTTTACCTAGAAAATTCATTCAGTGTAAACAGCTAATATAATTTTACGTAAGTATGTGTACTTTCCGGTTTCACATCAAATCAACAATGGTTGTAACATAAACATCTATATGTATATACATATGTATATGTATGAATGTGTGAATGTTCTACCACGAACAATCATGATTAATTCGTACAGATGATATTAGGAATTTGGCAAAGAAAGTGTATATAATCTTTCGAAAATGGTGACAACTTGTTAAATGTCTCTGACCTTCGAATATAAAGGAATATATGGTTTTGTACTGAGATGAAGATTTTTCTGTCGCTAGTAGGGAATTGGAGGTGCTTTTAAAAATTAGTTTTTTGATTTTTCTCGTATTTGTATGCTACGGCACGGCACAATAGACCTTTAACAAAAAATGAGGACCAAATTGTATCTCAAACAGAGATACTGGGAATGAAGATCATGCTGCTTGTTCATATGCGTGTTAATTTGCCTCAACCTTAAAACTTCTTTACTAAGTAACCATCTATGCATATTTTATATATTAAATAACCTACGCATTTATGTACCAGCAAACATATTTGATATCGAATTTTTTGTATAAAAAGTAATATGTATATTGTTTGTTGGGTTGTCTCTACAATAGACTTAGTGCATTACATGGAAATGCAAAGAAGAAGACATACAATATCTTAGTACTTACATGGTAACCAAACTTTTTACACCCATTTGCACTAATACATTAAACTAAATATGTATAAGACATCGTTTGATAAACATCTTTGTATGTATATTTTGCATTTATATATTTTTTATACTCTATACTGCTGTAGTGGAAAGGATATTATGTCTTTGTTAGGAAGTTTGTAACACTACAAAATAATGGTCGTACAACATCTAGATATTGGTGAAGTCTGTCCATCCGCCCGTTCGTCGATCATGTTAAAATGACAATATGTATAAAGGGTAGAAGGGTATTGCATGATCCGCATATTTCCATACACATTTCCACTTATTTAATATATAAATTTATTCAAAGATATTTTTACTTATAAAGAAGTAACAATACTTACATACACATACAACTTATATGCATATGAATGTATTAAAACCTTATTTCCTGCTTGGTTACCTTCTTCCTAGAGTACACTAGTAGTACGAGTACATCTACAGAGATCTAATACTTGATGTAAATGGAATTTGTAACATCGGCAACAGGAATCATATGTTATTTTAAGGAAATGTAAATGTTTATTTAATGTCTTTATACAACAAATTATAATAATTTATGATTTGATTTGAAGTTCAAAGTGTTGAAATTATGTTACATGTAAAATTTCAACAACTTTACTTTAATAAAAAAAATCTTTAATCGATAGATTTTTTTACTTGCCCCTTTTGCCATCACTTTCAGAAAGAAGAAAAAAATGTTTATATGTAAATGAAATCATTTAAAAAAAAAGAAAATGAATTCAGTGGAAATTATGAGTAAGATATTATAATTAAATGGAAAAAAATGGCAAATTTCCATTAAAAATAATGAACAATAATGATGACGATGATACTACTACTGGCTCATACAACTCAATAGCGTTATTGCAACAAGACTTTGTCTTGAAACTTTTTTTCTTATTCCTCCATTTTACCATACAAGAAGACAACTACTACTTCTTATATTTATTTTGCCTTTTTGTTCCAACTTTGTTCTCCTTTTCTTTTATTTTTCTTAAGTTTCGTCCTTATTTTCATAAACGATAATAAGCACGAAAGGGTGTCAATTAACAAACCTCAAGAAAATGACCGAGCTAAGTTGTGTAAAAGTAAAATTAATGGCGCTTAAGTAAAGAAAGAAAAGAATGTATAAAAGAATATGAACCAAAAAAAAAATAAAAGTTGCAAAAAAATCTTAAAAAAGGAACGAAAGTTTCCTACAACTACTACTAAAGTGTATGCTTCTATGCAGTCACTGGTTTTGCCTGCAACGGGTTGCTATTACTATCATTGTGTAGCTTCTTCATGTCCATAAACTCCACTTGCACTTAAAAAACAAAATGTTAAAAATGATTCGTGAAAAAGTTTAAAGTAGCTACGTTTAAAAACAAAAGCGTAATACCAGTGGAGACAGCGGTAACTTTTGTTAGAGTAAAAAGCAAAAAAAAATATATATACACATACATTCAACGGCTTAGAATTTTTTGTGTTGAAGTAAATGCAAACATTGCCACTCACACATACAATGAACATGAACTCACACATAAATTTAAACAATCATATAGTGGTTTTAGGGTTTCTGAAGCAATAGAAATCTTTAAAACATAACAGATCATCAGATATTTAATATGAAATATTGCTCTTAAAAATTGGAACTGAACTAGAACTAAACTTCTAACCAGTGCCTCAGGTGGGAATCGAACCCACCACCTCCGGTCTACCAGACTAGAACACTAACCACTAACCACCGGAGGACTAAACTAAACTGAACTAGAACTGGACTAGAACTGAACTAGAACTGAACTAGAACTGAACTAGAACCTGAACTAGAACTGAACTAGAACGGAACTAAACTGAACTAGAACTGAACTAGAACTGAACTAGAACGAACTAGAACTGAACTAGAACTGACTAGAACTGAACTAAACTGAACTAGAACTGAACTAGAACTGAACTAGAACTGAACTAGAACTGAACTAGACTGAACTAGAACTGAACTAGAACTGAACTAGAACTGAACTAGAACTGAACTAGAACTGAACTAGAACTGAACTAGAACTGAACTAGAACTGAACTAGAACTGAACTAGAACTGAACTAGAACTGAACTAGAACTGAACTAGAACTGAACTAGAACTGAACTAGAACTGAACTAGAACTGAACTAGAACTGAACTAGAACTGAACTAGAACTGAACTAGAACTGACTAGAACTGAACTAGAACTGAACTAGAACTGAACTAGAACTGAACTAGAACTGAACTAGAACTGAACTAGAACTGAACTAGAACTGAAATAGAACTGAACTAGAACTGAACTAGAACTGAACTAGAACTGAACTAGAACTGAACTAGAACTGAACTAGAACTGAACTAGAACTGAACTAGAACTGAACTAGAACTGAACTAGAACTGAACTAGAACTGAACTAGAACTGAACTAGAACTGAACTAGAACTGAACTAGAACTGAACTAGAACTGAACTAGAACTGAACTAGAACTGAACTAGAACTGAACTAGAACTGAACTAGAACTGAACTAGAACTGAACTAGAACTGAACTAGAACTGAACTAGAACTGAACTAGAACTGAACTAGAACTGAACTAGAACTGAACTAGAACTGAACTAGAACTGAACTAGAACTGAACTAGAACTGAACTAGAACTGAACTAGAACTGAACTAGAACTGAACTAGAACTGAACTAGAACTGAACTAGAACTGAACTAGAACTGAACTAGAACTGAACTAGAACTGAACTAGAACTGAACTAGAACTGAACTAGAACTGAACTAGAACTGAACTAGAACTGAACTAGAACTGAACTAGAACTGAACTAGAACTGAACTAGAACTGAACTAGAACTGAACTAGAACTGAACTAGAACTGAACTAGAACTGAACTAGAACTGAACTAGAACTGAACTAGAACTGAACTAGAACTGAACTAGAACTGAACTAGAACTGAACTAGAACTGAACTAGAACTGAACTAGAACTGAACTAGAACTGAACTAGAACTGAACTAGAACTGAACTAGAACTGAACTAGAACTGAAACTAGAACTGAACTAGAACTGAACTAGAACTGAACTAGAACTGAACTAGAACTGAACTAGAACTGAACTAGAACTGAACTAGAACTGAACTAGAACTGAACTAGAACTGAACTAGAACTGAACTAGAACTGACTAGAACTGAACTAGAACTGAACTAGAACTGAACTAGAACTGAACTAGAACTGAACTAGAACTGAACTAGAACTGAACTAGAACTGAACTAGAACTGAACTAGAACTGAACTAGAACTGAACTAGAACTGAACTAGAACTGAACTAGAACTGAACTAGAACTGACTAGAACTGAACTAGAACTGAACTAGAACGAACTAGAACTGAACTAGAACTGAACTAGAACTGAACTAGAACTGAACTAGAACTGAACTAGAACTGAACTAGAACTGAACTAGAACTGAACTAGAACTGACTAGAACTGAACTAGAACTGAACTAGAACTGAACTAGAACTGAACTAGAACTGAACTAGAACTGAACTAGAACTGAACTAGAACTGAACTAGAACTGAACTAGAACTGAAGTAGAACTGAACTAGAACTGAACTAGAACTGAACTAGAACTGAACTAGAACTGAACTAGAACTACAACTGAACTACAACTGAACTACAACTGAACTACAACTGAACTAGAACTGAAACTAAGCTAAAATTTTGACCTAATATCACTTCAAACATAATGGGATTTTCATATCGGATCTGCAAACCCTTTTGAACTTTTTTCCACTCCTCTAAATGTCTAAAAGTTAGTGGTTTTTGTTGAAATGTATACATTTACAGGGTTTTGTTCTACACTTCAGTTCGCTTCGTTCCAGCTAATGTGCAAGAGATAGAGTAATGAATGAAGTTCAGGTTCTTTTATTTCATCTCGCTTTTCATACAGCTAGTGGCGAGAGGTAAAACGAAAAAAATTAAGAACGTTAAACATTTAGAAATGTTGCATATAAATGTGGTAATAAAAATATTAAAACAAAAACGGGAAAAAAGAGTGATATTTTCGGCATAGGCGAATCTTAACTACGCTTCAGCCAAAAACTGTGAGATAATAATATTATTCCAATAATATTCGCGAATTGTTTTAAAAAAATATATGTATGTGTCTAAAAGTTTCCCATGTTATTAGTAAACAATTTCTATCTATAGACCAAGGTTTTTTTTAGAAACACAGGCTGACAGATTTTCAAAACTAATTAGTAATGGAAAAAATTCTTAAAATTACAAAAATATGGACGAACTTGACATACTGCTGTAGAGTATTAAAAAAAAACAGAAACTACAACTAAATAAAATGACTGAATAAACGAGAGTTTGCTTTTTTTTTAAACAAATGGTTCCTCTACTTTCAGACAAGTCCATTAAAAGTTAAATATGCACAGAGAACTAACCGGTGGAGTATGTATGGTTAATGTGAAAGTGAAATGTTGATGGAAAGAAAACTTTTGGAAAAACAATGTTAAAAATATAACAGAGAAAACAAGAAAGTACAGATACACATAATACTTAATAAGTAAAATTTTTCTTAAATAATTTCTTATTAATGTGACAGTAAGTGAAGAAAGTAATGAAAATTTCATATTTAAGAAACAACAACTTTGGAACAAGAACAAAAGAGAAATTCTGGAGTTGCAGTTCCAGATTTACATAAGTTTATTATTCACAATTCAAGCTTAAAATTACTTGAAAATTTAAATAAGATCTTGCCTCTTGAAATGCTTTCTCAGCTTTAAAGCAAGGAGCGCTCCTTCTTAAGTTGAGTCATGATCACACGATTTTAGTGATCTCTTAAGAGGACAAGTTTAGAACTCTTTAAAAGCCATAATTACATTAACACTTTTATAAATCATTAACTATCTTCCTTTGTTGTTTCCTAAAACTAACAATACTCTTTCTGCAGTCCATTTATTATGCTACTTAATTCTACAACCGCACAAAAAGGTAATATTACCTTTTTTAATTGTCATTATTGCCCATAATAACTATAAATGCAAATATTTCTTTCTCTTTTTTTTTCGAAACAGTTTTTAACAATAAGTAAACGATACTTAATCTTAGCATCTAGTAGTAGCATTACACACTCTTAAACTTTTGTAAATATTTTGTCATTGTGGTTTTGCAATTTCCTATTGGATTTTAATCCTTTTTCATATTTCTAATCCTATATCAGTTACACATAACCGACCGAAACGATAAAAGGTTAACATAAATAATTGTAATTACAAACACACAATGTGGTTTAAAAGAATTAAAAGCGCCTAAGCAGGGGAAAAATTTAAAAGAAATCCCTAAGCTGGAGACAAAAATTTAAATTGTATAATAAATTTAAATATTTTTTTTCGGTTACTTCTTAAATCCAATGGGCAATTTGTGAGCTTTAGTGTTGTGTTTTTTTTTTAAGTTTTATTTTTCAGCTGTGTATGTATATTTACATGTATGGGTGTTAAAATAGATACTATTTTTTATTTGTATACATATATAAATATTTCAAACACAAAAAAAGAAGATAACGCAGTTTAACAAAAATATCTACTCGAGTAGCACTTGTTTATATGAAGTATGCTATTTTACACCCACCCAGAGCACTGACATATTTTCATACATTTAGTTTTTAACAAATCCTCTTTAGTGAAAATAGTGAGTGCTGTTTTATGCTGTAGTGTTAGTAGTGCTCTTACTAATGCTACTATCACCAAGTGTAGGAGTGTCTGACAAAAAAATTGCAGAAAATATAATATGTATGTACCCAGCAAAAACTCGGTAATGACTTTCAGTTGTAACTACATACCTATTAACATACTTTTCAATCACTACTACATATCGTCCTGATTACATATAAGTAGTCTAATAACGTCTTATTAATAATGTGCTATATAAATACTTTATAATTCATTAGTCATCTTCACCGTGAAGCTATAGAAGCTGTATATATTTTTATGTATTATTTACATTGACTACTTTTTCTAATTACTTGTAAGCGGTTGTAGTAAGTACTTGCCTCCAATGACATTATGACTATTGTGTAAGTCAATTTTAGTATTTAACTCCTTACATGGTAATGAAACATTTTGCTGGGTATATACTACACTATTTTAATATTGTGTTGAGTTTTAAATACAATTGCGTTTCTTTGTCTGGACATTTATGGGAACTTTTTTACGCCTTACAGAAGAAGTGCATTAAATTTTTCAGTTAGGTGAAAAGCGTAGCTCCCTAGTATTAATAATAACTTGGTAATCTAGAGTTAAATTATATCATACAAACTATGAACATTATTCTTTGTTATACGATTGTCATCATGAGTTTAAAGTATTCTCATAATAGTCTGACAACAACATTTAGTTAATCTCATCCCTCTCGATTTGTATAAAAATACTAACTTCCTCGTTATTCTTGAATATTGAAAAAAATTCTAGGTACTCTCACTAAATCCTTGGTTAGACCAAAACTTATATACCACATCAATATAAGGAAGGAAATATGAAAATCAGGATGATATCTCTGAATATCTTCTTCTATTATGAATCGAAATCTAGAGAATTTTGAAAAGTAATTAATATAGAACATTGTTTTGGTTAAATTTTATATTAATACCAATATTTTTTTTATCGATTTATTGACAACTTGCTATAGCCAGTGTGATTCCGGTAGAAAAGTACCGAATTGATCTGTTGTCAAAAGTGAGCTTACCACGTTTGTTAACATTTAGACAACGGAATATAAAATATAAATAACAAGCAGTTATTGTTTTGACAACCATCGTTGTAATATTGACAACTCATCGTTGTCATTGCAACAACGCATTGTTGTCATTTTGATTTCGCTTTGTGTTTTTTCGGCAATGCCTCGTTGTGATTTCGACAACGCAACGTTCTGACAACATATCGTTGTCACTTTGGTAACACATTATTTATGATTTGATAATGCTGTGTATTTTTTATATTTTTGTTGTTGATTTGACAACTATCCATACATACTTTGACAACGGATGTTATTGAAAAATTATAAACACTTTGGTAACAGGCGTATGTAATTTTAAAACGTTTTTTTTTCCTCTGTGTAGGTTATGGTAATAAAATAAAGTTCAAACAAGTTAGAGTGCTATATTCGGCTGAGCCGAATCTTAAATACCCTCCACCAGCAACTTTTGTATTAATATATTTCTAATTAATAAAATATTTGTAGAAATAAGTTTTCTCATGTCTTAAATAGAAAAATTCCAAGATTTAAACAGCTTAAATCTACTACAATTCCAAGATTTATTGAACATTAGAAACGCCACTTTCATTTAAATTTTTATAGCGCCCTAAGATATGCTTTAGCGATATCTCGTATTTGCATGTATGCATGTGTGTGAAAGATTTAAGGATTTTAAAAATACATACATATATATAATTTTGTTCTACACAAATTGATAAACGTTATGCGCGTTTAAGTGATTTTCGGGAGGGGACCTTGTATGGGAGCTATGACCAATTATGGACCGATCGGAAAACAAATTCACAGTAATATTTCTATGCATATGGGCAATACTTACACCAAATTTTATTTGGATATCTTAATTTAGTAATGAGTTATGCGCGTTTAAGTGATTTTCGGGAGGGGACCTTGTATGGGAGCTATGTCCAATTATGGACCGATCGGAAAAAACTTTCACAGTATTATTTCTGTGCATATGAGTAATACTTGTACCAAACCTTATATGGATATCTTAATTTAGTAATGTGTTATGCGCGTTTAAGTGATTTTCGAGAGGGGACCTTGTATGGGAGCTATGACCAATTATGGACCGATCGGAAAAAAATTTCACAGTAATATTTCTATGCATATGGGCAACACTTATACCAAATTTTATATGTATATCTTAATGTAGTACTGAGTTATGCGCGTTTAAGTGATTTTCGGGAGGGGACCTTGTATGGGAGCTATGACCAATTATGGACCGCTCGGAAAACAATTTCACAATAATATTTCTGTGCATATGAGTAATATTTGTACCAAATTTTATATGGATATCTTAATTTAGTACTGAGTTATGCGCGTTTAAGTGATTTTCGGGAGGGGACCTTGTATGGGAGCTATGACCAATTATGGACCGATCGGAAAAAACTTTCACAGTAATATTTCTATGCATATGGGCAATCCTTATACCAAATTTTATATGGATATCTTAATTTAGTAATGAGTTATGCGCGTTTAAGTGATTTTCGGGAGGGGACCTTGTATGGGAGCTATGTCCAATTATGGACAGATCCATAAAATGTTTCCTCTGAAAGAATTCTATTGACATAAGATTTTAATTTGTAAAATTTTGTGAAGATATCGACATTGTGGCGGAAGTTATTAACAAAAAACCCATTTTCCGGGAATATGTACTTTTGTATGGGAGGTATATGAAATTGTGGACCGATTCTGGCAATTTTCATCATGGATCAAGATCTTGTGCAGAAACGAATGTATGGTGAATTCCATGGAATTATCTTGCATAGTTTTCGAGAAAATTACATCAGAATGTGTAAAAAATGCTTATTTTTTTCCGAGGTTGTTTTAAATTTTGATTCATAACTTTTCCCGGTGTGAACCGATTTTGCCCATTTGCAATACCAAACAACTTAGGAAAATGAAGAACATTTTGGGTGAATTTGGTTAAGCTCTATTGCTTCGTTTTATCGTGAGCGTGTTTTACACAGACAGACGGACAGACGGACATAGCTAAATCGACTCAGAATTTGATAAGGACCCAGAATATATATACTTTGTTGGGTCTCAGATGAATATTTCTTGGTGTTACACACGGAATGACAAAGTTATATACCCTCTATCACCACTGATGGTGGTGGAGGGTATAAAAATACCTTTTAAAGAATACAAATGTTTCAAGGTTAAATATTATAGAAAAATTTTGAAGAACGAAAAAGTACTAAAAATTCCCTCTTATATTTTCCCAATAACTCCGGAATCTATATACTTAATTTCATGTTTCTATGATCAATATTATAAAAAACTTAAAAAGTACCAGCTAAAAACCGAAAAGATACCAAAAATAGTACTTTGTAACGGAGTTTCAAGTAACGCCCTATTAGCATTTTTAAGTCTTATTACTAAATCTATCAATTTCTGAAATTCTATTAGAATTGGCTCAATGTTTTTCTTTCTTTTGGTACTTTTTTCTACCCATCAGGAAAATTTTATTCCAAAAAGTTTCAATTCCATAGTGGGAGCCATCATAGTACAATGTTTTATGAAAAAAACTTCCAAATATAGGTACAATTTTCAACCTTTAAATGTCCGAATTTCTAAAAAGGTACTAAATTCGTATTGTTATTTTTTCGATAAAAAAAGGGACCGAATTTGCAAAAAGTACCAGACATCTGTCCGCTTATTTTTTAAATGAACGACGATACGCTTTAAAAGGTTTTTGTATCTTTTCTAGTTTAGGAGATATGTGGTTACCGTTAAAATTAGTTCTTTAGCTTCAACCGTTTAGGCTGTGCGATGATGAATCAGTCAGTTAGTGATATATAGATAAACTAGGCTAAAGTCTTGTAAGAGAAATTTTCGATCAGTCGTCATGAAGTTTGTTAGAGAGATTTAAGTTGTTTAAGTTGAAGCCAGACTTTATATGCCCGATTTTTGACACTATGATTTGTGTCTGTTTATAACTAAGTTGATTTTTGTACCCTACACCGCTATAGTTGGCAAAGTATTATGCGTTTGCGCTAATGTTTGTAACGAACAAAATATATTAGTCGATTAAGACATGTCCGTCCGTCCGGCTCGCTGAATGACCATGTTAAGGTACAGCCCGCAATTTTCAATATATATTGATAAAATTTGGACCATACGAGCTTTGGACAAAGAACGAAGCCTGTTAAAAATGCTTAAAATCCATCCATTATTTCATCTAGCCCCCTACAACCGGACCTCCGGATTTGTGGTTTTTACCTCATAACTATGTATGTCAAATATATCAGTATCTTATCATCTTTGGCTCCAGCTAACATACAAACTCCCCTATATGGTAGCTTTGATCAATTATAGACCGATCAGGAAAATATTTTGCAGAGTCATATATATAATTCCGATATCTTTATTTCTTAATAAGTTATGTACAGTAATTTTCGGAAGTGAACATTATATATTTGTTTTCGAGATAGTCTGAAATTTTTACTAAATAGACTAAGAATTTCATAAGGACCTGGTATGTATGTACACATATATATAATGTTGGTTATCAGATGAATATTTCTTGGTATTACACACAGACTGACAAACTTATATATACTCTCAAATGGTGGTATAGGGTATAACAAGCGTAAATGTTGATTTTAACAACAATAACTTTTGGACTTAAAGTGTGTTTAAAAGAGAATATTAAGTGGTTAAAAAAATTTTACATTTCCACCAAAACATATATAATACACACAAACTGGAAGGAAAAAATTGAAGATTAAAAAAATATCCATACATATGTATGTATATACAACAAACAAGAGAAATTGTTATAGCCTAAAAAAATGTTATTAATTTGGGTATTATGGACAATAAAAATTATGTAGTGAAAGTGAGCAGAAAATCGTGCTTTAACATTAAATTTGTTTCGAATTTAACACATAAGATTTGGTTTTAGAAATAGGAAATGGCTTCTGTAAATAAATTACAAATTTTAAAAAATTTAAATTATATTTAAGGAACCTAAAAAAAAAACTTATAAAATTTCCACAAATTTATAATTAAAACTAGCATACCCTGGGTGCTTCGCTACCCTAATTTTCTAATGTTTCGGTTTTTTACGTTCAATATCACGTGAATAAACTCGCATTCAGGAAGAAGCTTGTATTTTTAGTTTCATTCGTTAAGCTTCCACATTCTAGAAATTTCGAAATTACTATTTGAAAAAAAGTACTAGAAATACCTCTTATTTAATCAATGTCTCTATATTCAATATTATAGACAATTCAAAAAATATAATTTGATGAATGAAAAAGTACCAAAAGTCCCTTTTAGAAGATTCTCATTCAATAAGGTCCTATATTTTAAATTTTATATTTCTATGTTCAATATCGTAAAAACATCAAAAAGAACCATCGGAAAAACGAAAAAGTACAAAAATCTCTTTCAGTAAATTCTCATTTAATAAGGATGTGTTCCGGTTAACCATTATAGAGTAACCAAAAGGTACCATTTGAAGAATGGAAAAGTACCAAAGAGTACCTACCCACTTACAGAATATTATTCAGTCAAGACCATGTATGTTAAAATTTATGTTCCTAGGTTGAATATTTTAGAAAATTCAAAAAGTACTATTTATGAGATAAAAAGTACTAAAAAGTTATCTCTATATAGGCCTTAGTACTCGAATTCCAAATGAATATTCCAATAGCTTATTTTGTGTGAGTAAATAAACTACTTTTTAAAATTTTATAAAAATTGGCTCAATGAGTTTGAACAAAATTTCCCGTTTTTCCCCTCTTTGATACTTTTTTTCCCCCGTGAAATAGCAAACATTTTGATTCAATAAATATTTCAGAGTTAGTCTGTAATTTAATAGGAATACTTTAATAAATAGAAAAAGTTTTCTTAATGTGCTAAAAAAAGTACCAAAAATACAATTTTCTCTCTTTTACACCCAAAAAAGGACCGAATTTAAAAAAGTACGAAACAGGTGTCTCTTAATTTTGGGAGATATATTCAAAATATTTACAAAAATTTCATTTTGTTTATTAGTTAAAATGTTATAAAGGGCCAAAAAAGGTACCAAGATCACCTTTGTTACACATTTTCCCTCCTTAAAAGTACGAATTTCAAAAAAGTACCAGACACCCATCTGTTCATTTTAAGAGTAGATACATGTGCATTTAAATTTTTTTTCCTCCTTAGTGGATCTACATAACCAAAAACACATCAACTGTCAATATTCTAGGTTCAGCCGTTTGGGCTGTGCGATGATGAATCAGTCAGTCAGTAATGCTACTCTTTTATATATATAGATTGATGATTGTAATTATATATTTACAAATGCCCTAAGACTTCCTTTTTGAAAACCTTATAAATGCAATATAAGGTTTTTAGTTTAAAATAAATAATTTTAATGGATTATTAAAAGAAATAGTAGAAAATATATTTTACAAATGTCATTTAACATTAATAACATTCACCTAAATAAAAACTGTACTGAACTTCATGCTAAGTAAAAGGGACTTCAAGTGCAGAAATATACTCGAATAAAACACGCACAAACAATGAATGGTACTTTGGTTTAGAAAAAGTATTATTTTGGCTGCAATTTTAATTAAAAAACAAACAGAACTTTGT
Organism: Lucilia sericata; assembly: GCF_015586225.1. NCBI lineage: Eukaryota > Metazoa > Arthropoda > Insecta > Diptera > Calliphoridae > Lucilia > Lucilia sericata. The sequence goes on along the minus strand of NW_023995094.1, from coordinate 102,416 downwards.
TTACGTTTACGTTTTCTTTTTTCGTTTTTTTGGTTAAACTCAAGCATAAACACACACACACAAGGAGTAAGTCTCTGGAAAATGTAAACAGAGTTGGAAAATAATAAAATTACTGTACTAAACATACTAATGAAAAACTGAGATAGTGTTAAAGTTTCTTACAAATTGAATTGAATATCGAAAAGTTATTAAGAGGTAGTCTGATCTATGGTGATATTTGAAAACTCTTTACTCACACAATAACAGTCCATTATCCTTAAAGAAGAATTCATTCTTTTAAACTCCATTCTGCATAATATATGACTACACATACCCCAAAAAAATATGCCAATGCAGACATATTCCCAGCATTTCTATAGATTGTTGGTTGCAAGCATACAGAAACAAAAAGAGTGGAAACACATATGGATGTTGTAAAGTTTTATTTTTTTTTTTTTTTTTTGTAAAAATAAGGATTGTAGTTTTGTTTATTTTCAAAATGCACGTCCATTGTATAATGTGTTGGTATGAGCTGAAATGGTGGTGAAATATTCGGTAACAATTGTTGGGAATAAAAGTAAACGAAAAACAAACCATGAAATGAACTTTACTAAAAATTTCAGTTATCCTTTATTAAAGTGCCGTATAAGTGTCTGTCTGTATGTGAAAACACTACTGTATGTAATAATAGGTTTAGTTTAATGATCTTTTTATCATTACTTCATTTTTTAATATCAAGCATTTTTGGTCACTGTGATTTTGCTGTAAAACTTAAACATAATAGACAGATTAATCTATGACCTAATAAAAGCTTTTCTGATCAAAAATTACTCTATATTAGACCAAAATTTCCAATGAAAACTTGCTTTAAGATACATTTTTCTATGGAGAATAGAGCAACTTTTTCAAACAAAAGCTATTTTTCCAAGGATCTGTAATGAAAACTTGAGCTAGATTAAAACGACTTTTCTAATAAAAAAATGACTCTACATTAGACGGAAATTTTCAACGCAAACTTGTTTCAGTTTAGATACATTTTTTTCTATTTAAACTTCTTTAAAAATAGAGCAACTTTTTCAAACCAAACTAGCTCTAGATTACCATAATCTTTCCATTGAAAACGTGTCCCATATTAAAACAAGTAAGAAATTATAGTCGGGCGAGGCCGTCCATATAATACCCTACACCTGTTACACACATAAAATGTGATTTAGTTTTCATAATAAAGCATTTAAGTTAAATTGTACCTTGCCTCAGATATACTTAAGATATTTATTGTTGAATAAAATTGTAGATATTTAAGTCAAATTTTGAAGGAGGCTTTGTATAGGGGCTATGGTCAAATAACTCGCATGAAATTATATAACTAATGAGAGTCATCAAGGCTAGTATATAAATTTCATTCATTTCATTCTTCAAAACCGCTAAATCGACTCAGAAAATGATTCTAAGCCGATTGGTATACTTTAAGGTATGTATAGGACCAATATTATTGTGCGTTACAAACATCAGCACAAACCCTATATACCCTATATATACTAAAGTGGTGTAGGGTATAAAAAATTTTCTTATTAACAGCATACTCCAGATTAGAGCAACTTATGAAACTTTATCTTGTTTAGGGCAACTTTTCTTATGAAAACTTATCTAGACTCTATATTAATTGCTTATGGAAACTTCCAGTAACTCATTCTTTATTTAAGCAAATTTTGCTTTGAAAACTGAACATAATTTGGAGCAACTTTTCCTGTGAATTTCTGTCTTAGATTAGAGCAACTCTTACTATGAAAACTTTTCAAGGATTACAGCAACTTTTCATAAAAAAAATTTCTCCTAATTAAATTTCTCCTAAATTGCTTTGTTATGAAAACATATCCTAGATTAGATCAACTTTTTCTATGAATGTTTACTCTAGGAGCAACTTTTCTTTTGAAAGCTTACTCTAGGAGCAACTTTTCCTATAAAAACTTGCTCCTGCTTGAAGCTACTTTTCTTATTAAAATATGTTCCAGAGTTGATCAAATTTTCCTATGAAAACTTAAGATAAGTTAGAGCAACTTTTCCTATCAAATCTTATTCTAGGAGCAACTTACCCAATGAAAACGTAATCTTGTTTAGAGCAACTTTTCTTATAAAAACTTTCCCTTGATTACCATGAAAACTTGTGTCAGGTTACAGCAACTTTTCTTATGAAAACATGTTTCAGATTAGAGCAACCTATTCTACAAAAACTTGTTCCAAAGTAAAGCAACTTTTCTTATGAAAACATGTTCTAGATGGGAGAAACTCTTCCTATGACAATTTAACATAAATAAAAGCTACTTTTCTTAAGAAAACTTATTGTTGATGAGAGGAACTTTTCCTAAAAAAATTTTCCCTAGATTATTGCAACTTTTCTTATAAAAACTTGCACTAGATTAGAGCAACTCTTGCTATGAAAACTTGTCCTAGATTGCAGCAACTTTTTATATAACAATTTTTCTTTAGATTAGAGCAAGCTTTTCTATAAAAACTAGTTCCAGATTAAGGCAATATCACTTGGGAAAACATGTTCTTGATTGGAGAAAATGTTCCTATGAAAACTTTATATAAATTGCAGCAACTTTCCTTAAGACAACTTATTGTTGTTTAGAACAACTTTTCTTATGAAAACTTGCTCTAGATTGGAGCAAATCTTACTATGAACACTGTCCTTGATTTTAAAAAGTTTTCATGTAAAAAATGTATTCAGATTATAGCAAATTTTTCAAAAAAAGATTTGCCTTATTTTAGAGCAACTTTACTTATAAGAACTTACTCTAGTTTGAAGCAATTTTTTCTATAAAAACTTAATCTCGTTTAGAGCAACTTTTCTTCAATAAACTTACTTCATATTGGAGTAACTTTTTGAAAACTTAATCATGTTTAGAGCAGCTTTTCTTATGCCCTAGATTAAAGAAACTCTTCATATGAAAACTTGTCCTACATTACAGCAACTTTTCGTATAAAAGAATTTTCCAGATAAGAGCAACTTATCTTATAAAAACTTGCTTCATATTAGAGCCACTTTTCCTATAAAAACTTACTCCAAATTGAAACAATTTTTCTTAGGAAACTTTTCTTTAGATTAGAGCAGCTTTTCCAAAACGGGTTTTTTATGGAAATTTGATTTCGATCAGAACAGGGTTTCTTATGAAAACTTGCTCTATATTAGAGCAAGTAATTTTGTTGCTTGAAAACTGATCTTATAAAAACTTGTTTAATATTAGAGCCAATTTTCCTATAAAAACTTACTCCAAATTGAAACAAGTTTTCTTATGAAACTTTTCTTTAGATTAGAACAGCTTTTCCAAAACTGTTTTTTTGTGGAAATTTGATTTCGATCAGAACAGGTTTTCTTATAAAAGCTTGCTCTATATAAGAGCGACTAATCCTCTCTGTACTTATTAATATCACCATTATTATATATGGAAATAAAATAAAAACATTTGGTTTTGTACCACTTGAATAGATACTTTGCATATGAATGCCTGTATGTGTGACTGAGATTGGTTGCGTATGAGTTTGTATAAATTTCCTGCAGTCTAAAATGACTGACCCGAATTAATGATCATTTGATCTGTTTAGATACTTGAAAAATTATTGTAATGACCAAAGAAAGGTTACATAGTCCGCAAAAATATGGTAATAACTTGCTATTGTTATTTTAGCATTTTACTCAATAAAAGTTTTTGCTGGGTACTTATTAGCAAGCTATTGTGGTAAGTACTTACATCATTATACCCACCATCAAAAAAAGAGGGGGGGTGTGTATACTGATTTTGTCATTCCGTTTGTAACACAACGAAATATTGGTCATAAACCCATAAAAGTATATATATTCTGGGTCCTTATTAAATTCTAAGACTATCTAGCCATGTCCGTCCGTCCGTCCTTCAGAAAATAACTTTAACGCTCATAACTGACTAAAAGCAGCAGCTATAGCGATGAAATTGAAATAAACATATTTTATAGGAACCTTAATATCTTTGTAGAGTTTTATAAGGATCGGTCCATATTTGACCCTACCCTTCAAAAATGACTTTAACGCTCATAACTGTCTAAAAGAAGCATAAGAAAAAGATAATAGCGATGAAATTCGACATGAACATATTTTATAGGAATCTTAATCGCTTTGTAAAATTTTATAAGGATCGGTCTATAATTGAAATGGGGTTATATAAGGTCCCCTTTAGAAGAAGACTTTAACGCTCATAACTGTCTAAAAGAAGCATCTATAGCGATGAAATTCGACATGAATATATTTTATAGAAACTTTAATATCATTGTAAAATTTTATAAGGATCGATCCATAATTGACCCTACCCCCCATATAAGGTCCCCTTCAGAAAATGGCTTTAACGCTCATTACTAGCCTAAACTAAAATCGTTCCAGAAAATTTGACGATGATCGGTCCATAATTGACCAAACTTTCTCCCTAAATAAGGTCCCTCTCTTAAAAATACAAGTACAGCGTCAAAATTCGATAAAAATTTCTCTACCAAATTTTAGAAGGATCAGTTCATAGTTGATCCTATCGATATACATATGTATGATGGTAAAATTATACATAGATGTAATAAATAAGAAAATTGTTTTGAAAATAACAAAAGCATCGATTCTTAATCTTAATAACAAAAGCATCGTTTCTCCCTTTCGGCAATGTTTTGATGGTGGGTATACAAGATTCGGCACAGCCGAATATAACACTCTTACTTGTTTTATATTTGTAAGTACATTTTAGGGTTTTAATTCATTATGTATCATGGACCGAAAATTATATAGTGTCCAAAGGAGATACGTTATCATCTGGTAAAACTGTTGGGTAAATTTACATAAATATGTATGTATGCATTTGTAAAACGTATCCTTTGTAAAAACAGTGTATGTATAGTATATGAGTGCAAATGTTTTAAATGCATTGGTATAAAGTAGAATTTTTCATTTATTATTTTTATCAATTTTAATATTTTTCTATTTTTTACACATTTTTTTCTGTTTACTTTAATTTTATTATAATCTTACTGTTGTAAGAACAAAAATATTTATATAAAAACTAAATGTCTATGTAAGAGGCAGTCATTGAAAGGAGAGTGAGTGTGAATATGTATGTCTGTCTCTCTGTCAGCCTGCATTTGTTAGTCTGTGTGTAGATTTTGGATGTTGACTTTATACTAACACTATGTGTATGCTAGTAGCATGATGTTGGTGCTAATGTGAAATAATTTCCTTTAGCATATCCGTCGTCGTCGCATTTTCCAGAAATAAGCTTCCGTTTTTTCTCTCTCTCTATGTTTTTTTTCATCCACATTAAGTATGAATGAAACCAGAGTCAACAAAACAAATTCATAGAAAATAAAAACAAAACAGAAATAAAACGACAATCAGTAAAAGTGGTTATAAGCTGTTGCAGTGAATTTAAGAATACCTTAAAGTGTTCTTCTGAAGCATTTAAGCAATGATGCAAAGGAAAACATCTAAATATATAGTAAGTTAAATGTTGAGTATCAAATAAATACTTTTGAAAATTAAACGACTTGATTGTTATCAAGTCATAGTTTCTGCTTACAGTGAAATTCTTTGGAATATGGAAGTAAATGACTATATAGGTTTGTCTAAAGTTTCAAAATGTGGATATTAATGATCAGGGGGAATTTCTAAAAAAGTGGTGTAAGCTTAAGTCTAGAGCAAGTTTTCATATAAAAGGTTTTCATTGGAATTATTGTCTTCCAATTAGAAGCAAGGTTTCGTAAGTTTTCATTGAAAAAGTAGCAAGTTTGAAAAGTTGCTTTAATCTGGAGCAAGTTTCTCTGATCAAGAGCAATGGAAAATGACTGTATTTGCTTAAAGTTGTTCTAATCTAAAGCAAGTTTGTATAGGAATAGTTGCTCTAATATCTCATAGTTTAATATAATGTTCCGAAATGTTGTCTTTAACGATAAGGCAGGGATCTCTAAAAATGGTACAGGCATGTTAAATAGAAAGAAGTTGTTGTTACCATCTACATATTACATTAGAACTACTCTTCTCTTCAAGTAAATCCTTTGTTTCAGTGTTAAAAATGGTCAGTTCTTTGTGTTATATCAGTGTAATTAAGTAGATTTTTTTTCGTTTAAGCTTATTGTGCATTTTTTCTATATTTATTTTAACTTTGGATTTCAGTCTCCTTTTTATGAAATACCAAAATGTTTGCGGATAAATCCATAAAAATAATAAATTTTTGACATGTATACTGGTTTGGATTTTATGTTTTGTTTTTAGATTTTAGTTGAAGTTTATTTCAATTTTCTCTCTCATTTTTTGTTTGTTTTTGTTGTTTTTATTTCTTTTGTTTTGATAACTTTTGTGAACAAATAAAAGGATAATTTCCTAGCATGTATTAGTTTAAAATCACTTTACTATTATGATTATTTACATATTTTGCTCTTTTGGAAAAACCTCCCAAAAAAGGGAAAATGTTTAAAAGTTTTTCAATTTTGAGTTTAAAGTTTAGATGGAGGCTGTATGCAAAGTGTACGCTATTTAATGTTGTTAGGAACACTAGTAGTATTGTAATTTTTAAATATAAATAGAGTTTAATGTAAAACTTAGGAAAATAATATATATATAACCAAAAATATTAGAAAATGTCCCAAATCTTCACTAGCTTAAGTGATCTTTTAAAAGAATTTAAAAATTCCCTCGTATCTAGGATAACATAGTGCAACACGAAAAATAAACGGACATCATTACGTGATAAAAGACCCGTGTTTCCTAAAGTCATGCACTTTTTCAGGGCATCATCATCTTCTAAGTCTCAAATGTATCTTGCATACCGATCGGAATTTTGAACCTTTTCTCTCTCAACTAAAATTGTAGCCATTTTCTTAAAGAAAAACTTCATCATCAAGATCAAAATCGCAAAAAAACTGTAAAAAATCAATTCTTTTTACTTTGAATTGCTTCTCTAAATTATGCGTATACTTAATATTTTTAATATCAATAAATCACTAACACGTATACGTATAGGTGCCTTTAATAAAATCAGTGCAATTTCAAAATGCAAAACTTTCCACTTGAAATGAAAATATTAAAATAATTAATGTGTTCGCAATTTTTGTTCTTTATGCCAAGAACTACAACTTTGCCTCAGAAAATAAATCAGAATTCCGATCGGTTTGAAAGATATGAATCACTTTCTTGCAAAAATGACACCGCGGCTCCAGGTTTGTAGAAAAATAAAGTTGCTTGGGTCTTACGCAAGTTTTTATAGATAAAGTTACTTGAGTCTTACGCAAGCTTTTATAGAAAAAATTGCTCTAGTCTAGAGTAAGCTGTTATAGAAAAAGTTGCTCTAATCTAGAGCAAGCTTTTATAGAAAAACTGGCTCTGGTCTAGAGCAATCTCTTGTAGATAAAGGCTCTAGTCTAGAGAAAGTTTCTATTGAAAATGTTGCTCTAGTCTATAGCAAGTTTTTATAGAAAAAGTTGCTCTTGTAAAGAGCAAGTTTTTATAGGAAAAGTTGCTCCAGTTTAGAGCAAGTTTTGTTTGAAAAAGTAGAGCAATTTTTTCTATAGAAGTTTTTATAGAAAATTTGCTCTAGTCTAGAGCAAGTTTTTACAGAATAGTTGCTCTAGTCTAGAGCAAGCTGTTATAGAAAAAGGCTCTAGTCTAGAGAAAGTTTCTATTGAAAAAGTTGCTATAGCAAGTTTTTATAGAAAAGTTTGCTCTTGTCTAGAGCAAGTTTCTATAGAAAAAGTTGCTCTAATTTAGAGCATGTTTTTATAGAAAAAGTTGCTCTAGTTTAGAGCAAGTTTTTATAGAGAAAGTTTCTATTGAAAAAGTTGCTCTAGTCTATAGCAAGTTTTTATAGGAAAAGTTGCTCCAGTTTAGAGCAAGTTTTGTTTGAAAAAGTAGAGCAACTTTTTCTATAGAAGTTTTTATAGAAAATTTGCTCTAGTCTAGAGCAAGTTTTTACAGAATAGTTGCTCTAGTCTTGAGCAAGCTGTTATAGAAAAAGGCTCTAGTCTAGAGAAAGTTTCTATTGAAAAAGTTGCTATAGCAATTTTTTATAGAAAAGTTTGCTCTTGTCTAGAGCAAGTTTCTATAGAAAAAGTTGCTCTAATTTAGAGCATGTTTTTATAGAAAAAGTTGCTCTAGTTTAGAGCAAGTTTTCATAGAAAATGTTGCTCTAGTTTAGAGCAAGTTTTTATAGAAAATGTTGCTCTAGTTTAGAAAAATTTTTTATAGAAAACGTTGCTCTAGTTTAGAGCAAGTTTTTATAGAAAAAGTTGCTCTAGTTTAGAGCAAGTTTTTATAGAAAAAGTTGCTCTAGTTTAGAGCAAGTTTTTCTAGAAAAAGTTGCTCTAGTTCAGAGCAAGTTTTTATAGAAAAAGTTGCTCTAGTTTAGAGCAAGTTTTTATAGAAAAAGTTGCTCTAGTTTAGAGCAAGTTTTTATACAAAAAAGTTGCTCTAGTTTAGAGCAAGTTTTTATACAAAAAAGTTGCTCTAGTCTAGAGCAAGTTTTTATAGAAAAAGTTGCTCTGGTTTAGAGCAAGTTTTTATAGAAAAAGTTGCTCTAGTCTAAAGCGAGTTTTTATAGAGAAAGTTGCTGTAGTTTAGAGCAAGTTTATATAAAAAAAGTTGCTCTAGTCTAGAGCGAGTTTTTATAGAGAAAGTTGCTGTAGTTTAGAGCAAGTTTTTATAAAAAAAGTTGCTCTAGTCTTAAGCAAGTTTTTATAGATAAAGTAGATCTAGTCTAGAGCAAGTTTCTATAGAAAAAGTTGCTTTTAGAGCAAGTTTTTATAGAAAATGTTGCTCTAATCGAGAGCATGCTTTTATAGAAAAAGTTGCTCTAGTCTAGAGCAAGAAAAAGTTGCTGTAGTCTAGAGCAAGTTTTTGTAGAAAAATTGCTCTAGTGTAGTGCAAGTTTTTATGAAAGTTGCTCTAGTCTAGAGCATGTTTTATAGTGAAAGTTGCTCTAGAGCTAGTGTAGAGCAAGTTTTTATCTAGTCTAAATAATGTTTTTATACATTTTTTTAACAAATATCAAACTAATTACATGAAATAGATTTCCTAATCCTATTAACTACTCTTCAATAATTTTTACTTTAATTGTCACTCTAAATCCTATTTTTAAAATTTCATTATATCACATTTCAAATTACTTTCAACTCACAATACTATACTCAATATCTTTATAATATCATTAAAATTAATTTGTAGTAAGTTAGCAAATAAATTAAAAAAAAGTATTACACTAGTAGCGATTAAAAATAAATACACTTTTACTTCATCAACGACAGCTTGAGCAACGTGATCAATTTGGCAAGAAATTAAATAATTTTAAATCAATAAAGGATTTCCAATAAGATTATCTCCATAACATGCAGTACAAATGCTTCATAGTGATGGTGAAAAGATGACATTAGGTAACTGACAAAGATTTTGTATATAAGCTAATGTTGCTAAATAAGGTTTCTTTAACGCTACATATGTTTTTTAGACACGAACTTCTGTTCGAAAAAATATGTTAGTTATGCAGAGTTAAACATTCACCATTAATATGCTTTCAAGTTCGTGTAAATATTTAAACAAGTTGTAGCAAGTTAGTAGTAAATATGATAAAATAATTGAAATAATATGTCAAGTGGAACAAATCTTTATCTTCAACCACTTGAGATAGAGGGATAGAGAGAAGAATTTTATATTTTACTCTTTTTATTTCTTCAAATGTCAATATGTACAATAAATAACTACAGCAACGACTACCAGTAGCAATAGTAGTAATAATAACAACAAATTCCATCATATAAAATAATATATTTATTTTTTTCCTACTTATCCAGCTTCTACTTCTTCTGTTCATATATAAAGCAGAGTTTGTAGCTCGGTATACGGGGTAAAATATTTCATTCTTTCCACTTATATTGATTTAACAGTTTATTACAGGTAACATGTTGTTACATTTCCACATTTGCTCAAACGTTGAAAAGGATATTGAGTGAAGTACGAAGAAATAGAGCAAAAATGCAATTGCTACACCTACTTGAAGATAAACGAAAAAAAAAATACAACTATTTTTATATAAAAAATGGAAAGGAATTTATATAAAATAAAAGGAAAAGAAGTAAAAAAAATTACTAGTAATAGCAGCAAAATAAGACGCAATAGGAAGCATGTACGAATTTATAGTCGGTCAGGCCAACTGCAAGATGTCATACAAACGCTATTATTGATTTTAAACAGGAATAGGGTCTAGCTTCTTTAATGGACTGATTGTTGCAGAATTCGCTATTGTGTCCAATATTATCCTGTTTAAATGAAATTTGATCTAAATACCGATAGCAATAAGAGGTATATATATATATATATATATATATGTTAGCGTGATTTCCAGATAGATGAACACATCCTAAGCAGCTTCAGAGACAATAGGTATATCCCTCACAGTACAATCGTATAGGGTATATAAACATTATATATCAAACACTACAAGATACAACAAACGAAAATAAAAAATGAACAATTTTGTTAGAAATGTTATTGCTGCTTGCTATTGCTATTTATACGTAAAAAGGTAAAACAAATTCTATATATACTCAGTTTCTTCTTTGTACTCTCCCTTTATTTCTCTGCAATTCTATATATTTTCAATAAAAAATATAAGATTTTATTTTTTCGTAAATAAGGAATAAGCTCAAAAAGAAAAAGAATATAAGTCTATATACAGAGCAATACGAAATGGCTGAGGTCAAAATTGGAAAAGAAAAAAAAATCGAATAAAAACTAAAAACAGAAAATAAGAAATGTATTACAATATAAAGAAAATAAAATCTCATCAAATTTATCGAAGCGTTTCGAGTGCAGACACAAAATCTGTAAATAGCATTTACACATAAATACACATGTATGTTGTGTGTTTTGGCAAAATAACAGGATGTTAGGATATTGGTTGAGGGCGAGCAAATTCTAGTTCTAGTTCAGTTCTAGTTCAATTCTAGTTCAGTTCTAGTTCAGTTCTAGTTCAGTTCTAGTTCAGTTCCAGTTCAGTTCTAGTTCAGTTCTAGTTCAGTTCTAGTTCAGTTCTAGTTCAGTTCTAGTTAGTTCTAGTTCAGTCTAGTTCAGTTCGAGTTCAGTTCTAGTTCAGTTCTAGTTCAGTTTCTAGTTCAGTTCTAGTTCAGTTCTAGTTCAGTTCTAGTTCAGTTCTAGTCAGTTCTAGTTCAGTTTCTAGTTCAGTTCTAGTTCAGTTCTAGTTCAGTTCTAGTTCAGTTCTAGTTCAGTTCTAGTTCAGTTCTAGTTCAGTTCTAGTTCAGTTCTAGTTCAGTTCTAGTTCAGTTCTAGTTCAGTTCTAGTTCAGTTCTAGTTCAGTTCTAGTTCAGTTCTAGTTCAGTTCTAGTTTCAGTTCTAGTTCAGTTCTGTTCAGTTCTAGTTCAGTTCTAGTTCCAGTTCTAGTTCAGGTTCTAGTTCAGTTCTAGTTCAGTTCTAGTTCAGTTCTAGTTCAGGTTCTAGTTCAGTTCTAGTTCAGTAGTTCGGGTTCTAGTTCAGTTCTAGTTTCAGTTCTCAGTTAGTTCTATTCAGTTCTAGTTCAGTTCTAGTTTCAGTTCTAGTTCAGTTCTAGTTCAGTCTAGTTAGTTCATTCTAGTTCCGTTCTAGTTCAGTTCTAGTCCGTTCTAGTTCAGTTTCTAGTTCAAGTTTCTAGTTCAGTTCTAGGTTCAGTTCTAGTTCAGTTCTAGTTCAGTTCTAGTTCAGTTCTAGTTCCCGTTCTAGTTCAGTTTCTAGTTCAGTTCTAGGTTCAAGTATCTAGTTCAGTTCTAGTTCAGTCTAGTTCAGTTCTAGTTCAGTTCTAGTCAGTTCCTACAGTTCTAGTTCAGTTCTAGTTCAGTTCTAGTTCAGTTCTAGTTCAGTTCTAGTTCAGTTCTAGTTCAGTTCTAGTTCAGTTCTAGTTCAGTTCTAGTTCAGTTCTAGTTCAGTTCTAGTTCAGTTCTAGTTCAGTTCTAGTTCAGTTCTAGTTCAGTTCTAGTTCAGTTCTAGTTCAGTTCTAGTTCTAGTTCAGTTTCTAGTTCTGGTTCAGTTCTAGTTCAGTTCTATCTAGTTCAGTTCTAGTTCATTTCTAGTTCAGTTTTTGCATTTTCTTTAAAAAGGGGAATTCTTTCAATTTTATTTAACAATTTAAAAAAAATCAATTCTGGTAATTAAATTTTATAGTTTGCTTATATGAATGTACATTGTACATAGTTGAAGGAAAAAACTTTTTCACTTAATCCCACATTTGCACCCAAAACAGCAAATATATTTCCTTATATGAAAATATATACAGGATATAAACACATATACATAACTTCATAAAAATATTTCTTAAATGTATACAAATATACAAAAATCACTTTGTAGTAATGTTTGAACTTGGCAAAAAGTTTAATACAGCAAAAAGGTATGGGGACATGATCAAAAAAAAAAACTAGTGTCAATTATTAACATTTACCCAAAATGTTTTTTTCTTCTCGCATGTTCTTATCTATTTTGACTTTTCCTTAACAGTTGTTCAATATTTATGTCCTTTTGTGTTGCACTAGAAATATATATAATCAATTTCATGTCACGTATTTAGCCAAAGAATGAATTCATTTTCAGTTTAGAGATTTATAAATACATGGCAACAGAAAGACAAATCTATGTACATACATACATACGTATGAATATATCTATGCTATTGAATATTTCGTTTTTATCCAAAACTATATACATATATTTATAACCATTTATCTATTTATCCTTATTTTCTAGATTTTTCCCGTTGCTATAGTTTCGTTACTGCCATCTATTTTGCCATCTTTTACGGACAATAACTGCATATTATCGTTTGTAAAAAAAACTAACCCAACAAAAGTTTTACAATAGCATTAGACTAAAGTAAATATTACATTTAAAAGTTTTAACACCAAAAACTTTTAAAAAAGGAAATTACACATAACCCGGAGTAATTTAAATACTGGTTATTCCAATAGCAATATTTTCTACTTTAAAAAGCTTTGCTGGTTTTCAAATGTGTTCAATATCCTGTCTTTTATATATTGATGAAGCTTTTTCCAAAACAATTCGATTTATTTTTATTTTTGTAACAAAAATGCCAAAAAGAGCAAATCAAAATAAGGAAGAAGGACAACAAAATAATAGCAACACACTATTATCAAATTGTCTAGTTATGTTAAATGTTTATTAGGTTATAATATCTGTATATGAGGATGAACGAGGATTCAAGGTAATCGAGTGTGATTGATGTGGACATATAAAATATATTTGGGTGTCAAAAAAAATTCATTTTAAATTTTATGTTAACTCAGTGCATTTAGTTTAAAGGAGTTATTGTAAAGGTGTAAATAAAATTTAGGCAAATTAAGACAATTCCATACGATACTCTATACTGTTGTTTTCCTGTCACAAATATCAAAATTTTGTTTTTAATGGAAAAAATTAAATTTTTTCTAAAAATCAATTTGTTTATGGAATTCTATTTTTTACTAAAATATCCAATTTTTGTTAATATTGAAATTTATGTATCTAGATCTGTCCTGTTCTAGTTCTGTTCTAGTTCTGTTCTAGTTCTGTTCTAGTTCTGTTCTAGGTCTGTTCTAGTTCTGTTCTAGTTCTGTTCTAGTTCTGTTCTAGTTCTGTTCTAGTTCTGTTCTAGTTCTGTTCTAGTTCTGTTCTAGTTCTGTTCTAGTTCTGTTCTAGTTCTGTTCTAGTTCTGTTCTAGTTCTGTTCTAGTTCTGTTCTAGTTCTGTTCTAGTTCTGTTCTAGTTCTGTTCTAGTTCTGTTCTAGTTCTAGTTCTGTTCTAGTTCTGTTCTAGTTCTGTTCTAGTTTCTGTTCTAGTTCTGTTCTAGTTCTGTTCTAGTTCTGTTCTAGTTCTGTTCTAGTTCTGTTCTAGTTCTGTTCTAGTTCTGTTCTAGTTCTGTTCTAGTTCTGTTCTAGTTCTGTTCTAGTTCTGTTCTAGTTCTGTTCTAGTTCTGTTCTAGTTCTGTTCTAGTTCTGTTCTAGTTCTGTTCTAGTTCTGTTCTAGTTCTGTTCTAGTTCTGTTCTAGTTCTGTTCTAGTTCTGTTCTAGTTCTGTTCTAGTTCTGTTCTAGTTCTGTTCTAGTTCTGTTCTAGTTCTGTTCTAGTTCTGTTCTAGTTCTGTTCTAGTTCTGTTCTAGTTCTGTTCTAGTTCTGTTCTAGTTCTGTTCTAGTTCTGTTCTAGTTCTGTTCTAGTTCTGTTCTAGTTCTGTTCTAGTTCTGTTCTAGTTCTGTTCTAGTTCTGTTCTAGTTCTGTTCTAGTTCTGTTCTAGTTCTGTTCTAGTTCTGTTCTAGTTCTGTTCTAGTTCTGTTCTAGTTCTGTTCTAGTTCTGTTCTAGTTCTGTTCTAGTTCTGTTCTAGTCCTGTTCTAGTTCTGTTCTAGTTCTGTTCTAGTTCTGTTCTAGTTCTGTTCTAGTTCTGTTCTAGTTCTGTTCTAGTTCTGTTCTAGTTCTGTTCTAGTTCTGTTCTAGTTCTGTTCTAGTTCTGTTCTAGTTCTGTTCTAGTTCTGTTCTAGTTCTGTTCTAGTTCTGTTCTAGTTCTGTTCTAGTTCTGTTCTATTTCTAGTTCTGTTCTATTTCTGTTCTAGTTCTGTTCTAGTTCTGTTCTAGGTTCTGTTCTAGTTCTGTTCTAGTTCTGTTCTAGTTCTGTTCTAGTTCTGTTCTAGTCTGTTCTAGTTCTGTTCTAGTTCTGTTCTAGTTCTGTTCTAGTTCTGTTCTAGTTCTGTTCTAGTTCTGTTCTAGTTCTGTTCTAGTTCTGTTCTAGTTCTGTTCTAGTTCTGTTCTAGTTCTGTTCTAGTTCTGTTCTAGTTCTGTTCTAGTTCTGTTCTAGTTCTGTTCTAGTTCTGTTCTAGTTCTGTTCTAGTTCTGTTCTAGTTCTGTTCTAGTTCTGTTCTAGTTCTAGTTCTGTTCTAGTTCTGTTCTAGTTCTGTTCGAGTTCTGTTCTAGTTCTGTTCTAGTTCTGTTCTAGTTCTGTTCTAGTTCTGTTCTAGTTCTGTTCTAGTTCTGTTCTAGTTCTGTTCTAGTTCTGTTCTAGTTCTGTTCTAGTTCTGTTCTAGTTCTGTTCTAGTTCTGTTCTAGTTCTGTTCTAGTTCTGTTCTAGTTCTGTTCTAGTTCTGTTCTAGTTCTGTTCTAGTTCTGTTCTAGTTCTGTTCTAGTTCTGTTCTAGTTCTGTTCTAGTTCTGTTCTAGTTCTGTTCTAGTTCTGTTCTAGTTCTGTTCTAGTTCTGTTCTAGTTCTGTTCTAGTTCTGTTCTAGTTCTGTTCTAGTTCTGTTCTAGTTCTGTTCTAGTTCTGTTCTAGTTCTGTTCTAGTTCTGTTCTAGTTCTGTTCCTGTTCTGTTGTAATTCTGTTCTAGTTCTGTTCTAGTTCTGTTCTAGTTGAGTACGTTTTTATATGTACATACAATGTGAGCCGTGTAAATGGTGGTGAAATATTTAAACATTAGTCATTAGTCTAAAGAACAAACTATAAAAGCGAGCATTCCAAATTCCATTAAAAGTTATATGTTACTAAAGTTGCAAAATTTATTAAATACCAAAAAATAAATATTTTACCATCATTTACACAGTTTTGTCTCCCATTGTATATGTAGATTCTAGTTTTTTTTTTTTTTTTAATTTTCATTTGACCAATTTTACTTTAGTTTTTTTCTATTTGACCAAGTTGACACTAGTCATATTTTAGTAAATGTTTATAAATACAGGCTTAAAGAGAACCTAATTCGATGATAACAAATTTAATTATCCAATTCAAAATGTGTATCGTAGTTGTATCGCCGTAGGTCATATTTTATATTATTGTTTTGTTTCGATAACAATCTTCCAGAATTTTCTGAAAAGATAAGCGATAAGGAGACTAAGTTATGTTGAAATAATATGTCTACAATAAGTCAAAAAGGTAGGTAAATGTTATCATATAAGGCAAAAAGTTTATTGATTTTCACTACCAGTAGCAAGTGTCACCCTACTGACCATATGCTTAAGCTTGCTTTAATCCCTGTAAATGCAGTGGTATTAAAAAACATTTTCTAAATGTGGTTGAAATACCTTAAAAGGCATTTCAACAACAAAATTGTAAAAAAATTTAAAAAAATCATCACAAATAAAAACTCAACATAATAATGCTCAGCATAGTTAATTAAAGTATTTTCCTCATAAAACTAAACAATTTACTTTTTACAGAGAAATTTTTAAAACAAAGCGCTACATGAATTAATAATTATGAAAACACAAAAACAATTATGTTTTTCTAAAAACTTTGCTAATCAAATTAAGTAATTTAAAGCGAATATACCGTAAAAATTTAATCGAAAATAAATAATTTCCACACATACGTTCATATTTATTTGCTTGATGTTATCAAAATGTAATGTCTGTTTGATTTTGTCCTTTTATTCCCTCTAAAAATTTTATATAATTTTTTTTTTTGATTTCTTAAAAAAAAAACGCTTTTACTAGAATTCATATGAAGGAAGAGCAGAAACAAAAAAAAAAAAAAAATTAACAAAATGGAAATGTGTCACGTACCAATTTTCGTTTTAAAAACAATGTGACATACATTTTATTACAAAAATGTTTTGTAATCGCATAAAAAGAAAAAAATAATATCAAGAAAAAATAAAATTTGCCGGTCATGTGGCTTCCATGTCAGTCAGTATGTGAATTTATATGTGATTTGTTTTACTATCGCAATGTTAGGCGATGTTGACAGAATGAGTATTAAAAGTTTTGGGTAATTTTTGCAACAAGATAAGGTAGAAAATATAAATTTTTGCAGAAGTCTAATTTTTTGTAGTTATTTTTCACTTCCAATTCAAATCTAGTTCAGTTCTAGTTCAGTTCTGGTTCTATTTCAGTTCTAGTTCAGTTCTAGTTCAGTTCGAGTTCAGTTCAGTTCTAGTTCAGTTCTAGTTCAGTTCTAGTTCAGTTCTAGTTCAGTTCTAGTTCAGTTCTAGTTCAGTTCTAGTTCAGTTCTAGTTCAGTTCTAGTTCAGTTCTAGTTCAGTTCTAGTTCAGTTCTAGTTCAGTTCTAGTTCAGTTCTAGTTCAGTTCTAGTTCAGTTCTAGTTCAGTTCTAGTTCAGTTCTAGTTCAGTTCTAGTTCAGTTCTAGTTCAGTTCTAGTTCAGTTCTAGTTCAGTTCTAGTTCAGTTCTAGTTCAGTTCTAGTTCAGTTCTAGTTCAGTTCTAGTTCAGTTCTAGTTCAGTTCTAGTTCAGTTCTAGTTCAGTTCTAGTTCAGTTCTAGTTCAGTTCTAGTTCAGTTCTAGTTCAGTTCTAGTTCAGTTCTAGTTCAGTTCTAGTTCAGTTCTAGTTCAGTTCTAGTTCAGTTCTAGTTCAGTTCTAGTTCAGTTCTAGTTCAGTTCTAGTTCAGTTCTAGTTCAGTTCTAGTTCAGTTCTAGTTCAGTTCTAGTTCAGTTCTAGTCAGTTCTAGTTCAGTTCTAGTTCAGTTCTAGTTCAGTTCTAGTTCAGTTCTAGTTCAGTTCTAGTTCAGTTCTAGTTCAGTTCTAGTTCAGTTCTAGTTCAGTTCTAGTTCAGTTCTAGTTCAGTTCTAGTTCAGTTCTAGTTCAGTTCTAGTTCAGTTCTAGTTCAGTTCTAGTTCAGTTCTAGTTCAGTTCTAGTTCAGTTATAGTTCAGTTCTAGTTCAGTTCTAGTTCAGTTCTAGTTCTGTTCTAGTTCAGTTCTAGTTCAGTTCAAGTTCAGTTCTAGTTCAGTTCTAGTTCATCCCTATTTTAATCTTCTTAAATATTGTTAAGAACGCCTATAATTCTTGTTTCATACGTAGGGAAATATAACGGCGTTTTATACCATCATACACGTAGTTTTCTAAAATTTTTGGATTAAAGTGAATACTACTGAAAATAACCAAAGAAATCATAGAAAGCCGAACAATTGCACACATACTGACAATTCACAACGTATAAAAAACGGAAAATTTAGCTTTGATTTTTATTTTGATTGTGATTTTTATTGTTTTAGCCATATATTGTAAAACAATGTTTTTCTAGTCCTTCTATCGCCCTGCTCCCTGAACCCTCTATCATACATTTTACGTATTTACATCAATGTAATTTTTTATGAATATACATATGTACTTGTGTAAGTATATGTGAGTATGAATGTGCTAGTAAAGGTAGACGTTACACATACACACAATTGTTTGTGTGTGAGTTTTATTTACAAAAGGAAATGTAACATTTTATGGTTTTCATTCTTTTTTAAATTGTTTGAAAATTTTCTGCTGATTCTATCAGTATTCAAGCGTATTCATTTATTCATTCGTACATTCACACACATTTACAGTGGCTGAGTAAAAATAAAAACACGTAGATATTATGGTCCTTCAATAGGACCTTTTCTATTGTTGTTACCTTCTATATGTTATTGTGTGGGATATTGCCTTCTTTTTCGTCCACTTTTTTATTTTTTGCGTTTGTGGTTGGTGTTTTTTGGTTGTATTTTTTACTTTTCATGTATTCGTATTGAGATTTTTATGCATGTTACTTTTTAAAAAGCAATTACAGTTAGTTAGGCAATATTGAATGAAATAAAAAAGGATCAGTTTTAAAATTTAGTTGAAACATTGTTAAAAGTAGGAATATACATACTTATGTACATATAAGGTTTGTTTTGATATTAAATAACAAAAATGTATTTAAGAGGTTTTGTGGTTAGAGCATCATTTATTTAATTAATGTAACATTGTAGTCATATAGTTAAAACATTTTTAAGTTCTTGCAAATTTATAAAGTTAAACGAAAAGCTTTTGAAAAATATCTACAAATTTTGTTAGGAATGAAACACAGAACTATACTAGAACTGAACTAGAACTGAATTAGAACTGAACTAGAACTGAACTAGAACTGAACTAGAACTGAACTAGAACTGAACTAGAACTGAACTAGAACTGAACTAGAACTGAACTAGAACTGCACTAGAACTGAACTAGAACTGAACTAGAACTGAACTAGAACTGAACTAGAACTGAACTAGAACTGAACTAGAACTGAACTAGAACTGAACTAGAACTGAACTAGAACTGAACTAGAACTGAACTAGAACTGAACTAGAACTGAACTAGAACTGAACTAGAACTGAACTAGAACTGAACTAGAACTGAACTAGAACTGAACTAGAACTGAACTAGAACTGAACTAGAACTGAACTAACTGAACTAGAACTGAACTAGAACTGAACTAGAACTGAACTAGAACTGAACTAGAACTGAACTAGAACTGAACTAGAACTGAACTAGAACTGAACTAGAACTGAACTAGAACTGAACTAGAACTGAACTAGAACTGAACTAGAACTGAACTAGAACTGAACTAGAACTGAACTAGAACTGAACTAGAACTGAACTAGAACTGAACTAGAACTGAACTGAACTAGAACTGAACTAGAACTGAACTAGAACTGAACTAGAACTGAACTAGAACTGAACTAGAACTGAACTAGAACTGAACTAGAACTGAACTAGAACTGAACTAGAACTGAACTAGAACTGAACTAGAACTGAACTAGAACTGAACTAGAACTGAACTAGAACTGAACTAGAACTGAACTAGAACTGAACTAGAACTGAACTAGAACTGAACTAGAACTGAACTAGAACTGAACTAGAACTGAACTAGAACTGAACTAGAACTGAACTAGAACTGAACTAGAACTGAACTAGAACTGAACTAGAACTGAACTAGAACTGACTAGAACTGAACTAGAACTGAACTAGAACTGAACTAGAACTGAACTAGAACTGAACTAGAACTGAACTAGAACTGAACTAGAACTGAACTAGAACTGAACTAGAACTGAACTAGAACTGAACTAGAACTGAACTAGAACTGAACTAGAACTGAACTAGAACTGAACTAGAACTGAACTAGAACTGAACTAGAACTGAACTAGAACTGAACTAGAACTGAACTAGAACTGAACTAGAACTGAACTAGAACTGAACTAGAACTGAACTAGAACTGAACTAGAACTGAACTAGAACTGAACTAGAACTGAACTAGAACTTAACTTGATATAGAAACCTCATATAAACTATTTATAACTTGAGTTAAACAAAAACTGGTAATTTCACTCTAATATTATAATTTTATTATTTTCCTGTCTACAATAAAACTTTTTAATACAATCTTTTAAAAAGTATTATTGAATTAAAAACGAATAGTTTAATAAACTAAATGTAAGTTCTAACACATTTTCTGGCTTATATCCAAATTTTCAACAGTTTTCCTTATGTTTTGAATAAATATTCTTTAAAATTCTGTTCGGAAATGGAAATGAAGAAAAACCACCTTTAAAACAAATGATATTTAGCAGAAGACTACATTCCATGTATAACGTACACCAGTATCGAAGCAGATTAACTGGCTGTTCATATGCGACTTTGGTTCACAATTCCAATGCATTTTACCGTTTTACACATGCACAAACACTCGAGCTTTGTATGCACAATACTTGGTACAGCAACCAGGAAAAATCCTAAGCCTCACGTAAGCTTCTCTGTCACAAAACTACTTTTTCTTTAGGTTGCAGTTTTTGTTTTTGCCACTTTTCTGCCAAGGTAAAATGAAGAAAACAAAAAAAAAGTACTTGTTAAAAAAATGAAAAACGAATTTAGACTCTATCGTCTTCAAATACGTTTTGCTCAATATGGCAAAATACACAACCAGACACACACATACATATACACAACAGAAAAATCTTCCAATTCCAATTTAAATGACATGTTTAAGGCCTTTTTCCGCTTTCGGAAAATTGGGACATAACAAAAAAAATGAGAACATGTTTGTTTGTTGGCAGTTAAAAATTCTCACGTTTTTATTTTATATAGAAAAAACAAATATTTTCCTTTCTGACATTAAATGGTTTTTTTCCTGTTCGTTTATTTTTTTATAGGGGGAGTGGGGTACTGATGATGGGTTTTTGTTTATATGCCTGGTTATGGGTTATAGATATGAAAAGTCGTTCAATTTGTCAATTTCTTTGTAAATCTTGGGGTCACCTTAAATAGTTTAAATTGGAACCGTTAAAAGTAAATATTTTTCTGTGTTGTTAATATGTTAATCTTTATAATAATCCTTTGACTTTAGATGTTCAAAATATTTAAAGTTTTTTTTCTCACTTATTGCTCTTAATTGTAATTTTCACAGAAAAAATCTTTAAACATGTCCTTACTTTTATTGTGAACGTGTTTTTTGACAGTTACATGAAATTTTTCTTTACTTTCAACTTGCTTATTTGCATATTTGAATTATTAGAGTTACTTTAAGAATTTAAAAAAATTACAAAATTTTCAAACAAAACCACTTCTTTCCTAAACTTTTTACTAAAGAAACACACACAATAATTTAAAATGATTCATTAAATATCCACACTAATTGACATTAATAGAATTTCACTTTTGTATATCTTTAACCCCTTAGAAATGGGCATTTGAAATTGCCCAAAAAAAAAAACACTCACATTATATTTAACACATGCATTTCCGCTGGAAATCAACCCCCTAAAGGGAAAAGTTGCAAGAAAAAAATTATAAATTCCAAAATGAATAAAATATTTTGCAAAATATGCACAGTATGGGCCAAATATATACATATTTAAACAAGTAAGTAAGTATAGTCGGGCGTGGCCGACCATATGATACCCTACACCAGTTATGAATATTAAAAGTGATTTATTTTTCATAATATCGCATTTATCTTCAATATTCCCTTGTTCCGATACATTTAAGCAATTTATGGATGAAAAACTAATTTTCTGAAAGAGGCTTTATATGGTTGCTAGGGGCAAATATGGACCAAGCCCGATAAAATTTTGTGAATATATTTATATTTACATAATATTTTATTGTGCTAAATTTTATCGCGATATTTTTTTGTTTATAAGTTAATTTGGGACATTCAAGTTCTTTTCTGAAGGGGACTTTGTATGGGAGCTAGGGTCAAATGGGGCCCGATCTTTATGAAATTTAGCAGAGTTATCAAAACTTCTATAAAACTTAGTTGTGGCGTATTTTATCGATATATCTGTATATTTAACATAATTATGAGCTCAGAAGCCCTTTTCGGGGGGTTCTGTTCTATGGGGGCTAGGTGAAATAATGCACCGATTTTTAATAGGCTTCGTCCTTGGGTCAAATAAAACGTGCGTGCCAAATTTCATCGAATTATCTTGAAAATTGCGACCTGTACCTTGCGCACAAGGTTTTCATGGACAGCCAGTCAGCCAGCCAGACGGACGGACGGACGGACGGACATAGCTTAATCGACTCAGAAAACGATTCTAAGCCGATTGGTATACTTTAAGGTGGGTCTAGGACGAATATTTTTGTATGTTACAAACATCAGCACAAATCCAATATACCCTCCCCACTAAAGTGGTGTAGGGTAATAAAATTTTTTTTTGGTGTAATGCAGTAGATTTGTGTTATTTTAACAAATTAAACATGTCATTTATGAATGAACAAATAATTTTTTTCAACTTGCATAAAGTTGCCTGCTTCATATACATACATAAGTTATAATAAAATTATAATTTTGTCGCATTACTTTAAAAACATTTATTATGAAAAATACACTTGAACAAAAATTGGACAAATATGAAAGTACCCTATCTTAGATTTTCAATCAATAAGGACTCTATAAGTTTGATTTTATGATTCTAATCTCAATACAATAGACAATTCAAATAATAGCAGCTGAAGAACGAAAAAGTACTAATAAGTCCCTTTTTAAAGGTTCTCATTTATTCCGGTGTCGACATAATTAATTTCATGTTCCTAGAAAACTCAAGAAATACTATTTAAAAACGAAAAAGTACCAAAAAGTTTACTTTTATAGATTCCCATTTAGTCCGGGCTCTACGAGCTTAATTTCATGTTTCTACGTTCATCATTATAGAAAACATAAAAAGTTTCTAAGATTCTTATTATAGAAAATTAAAAAAAGTACCTTTTAAAGATCGATAAAGTACCAACATGTCCCCTTTAATAGGTTCCCATTCATTCCGGGCTCTACATTTTTCATTTCTTGATTTAAGATTCAATATTATACAAAACTTCGAAGTACCTTTTGAAGAACGAAAAAGTAACAAAAAATCCAGGCTCTACATGCTAAATTTCATGTTTCTAGGATCAATAATATGGAAAATCTCTGAAAGTTCCAGTTTAAGATCGAAAAAGTACCAAAAAATAGTAAATTGTTCCCGAGTTTCAAGCATGTAAAACCTCATTAGCATAGTTAGTGTTACTATATCTACCAATTTCTCAAATTTTATTAAAATTGGCTCAATGGGTTTGAATAAATTTTCCGTTTTCCCCCTTTTGGTACTCGTTTCTCCCCATTACATTTTTTCCAAAAGTAGTTAGAGCCCATCATTTAGTATTCATATACCAACAGTTCGACAAAAAGTCAATGCATCCGAAAAATACAGTGGTTTCGACTAACGTCTTTCCATCTGGTTGGCTCTACTTCGTCTTTCTTTATAGATTTACGTAAACGAGGGTGAATGTAATCATCACTTTAGTGTCCCCTTTGTAAGCGAGAGAGTGGATACTTAAAAAAGTGTTGGTTAAATAGGTTGTTCGGGACTCTCCGATCGAAATGATGGGATATACAAGTCAAAACATAGGAAACAATACTCTTTACTCATTTTTACAATTGTTTCGAATTTTCAAAAATCCTTTCTTAGTGGATCTATTTGGTGGGAGACCGATTTCCCGTCAAAATTTCAGTTCTTTCACTTCAACCGTGAGAAAATCACTTTAGCGCTCTTAACTGACTTACTAATAGCAGTATAGCTGCGAAATTCGACATAAACAAGTTTTTATACCCACCATCAAAAAAGATGTAAGGGGTGTATTGATTTTGTCATTCCTTTTGTAATACTTCAAAATACTGGTCATAGAACCACAAAAGTATATAGTATATATATTCTGGGTCCTTATTAAATTCTAAGACGATCTGGTCATGCGTCCATCTGTCTGTTGAGAGCACGATAGAGTTCGAAAGGAATGAAAAGAGGGTTGAAAATTTCCACAAATAGTCCCTATAGCTAAGGTTTGTTTGGTATTTAAAATGGGCTATATCGGTTTACATTTTCGGATAGACCCCATACAAGTAGATAACCGAAAAACAACTTTAACGGGCATATCTGTTATAAAAGGTCGATTATAGCGATGAAATTCGACATAAATTAGTTTCATATGAGCAAAAATCTTTATGCGGATCGGTGTATAATTGACCCTACCCCCCATAAAAGGTCTCTTTCAGAAATTACTGGCGTAAAAATACGAGTGCAGCAAAGAAATTTGACATAAGTTAGTTTTTTACGAGCCTAAATTTCTATACCAAAGTTTATGTGGATGGGTCCATAATTGAGCCTACCAGCCATATAAGGTCCCCTTCAGAAAATGACTATAATGCTCATTACTAGATTAAAAATAGAAATATAGCGAAGAAATTTGACATAGGTTAGTTTCTTACGAATTAAAATCTCTCAATCAAATTTTGTGTGGATCGATCCATAATCAACCCTACCTCTATATAAGGTCCCCTTCATTACTGGCGTAAAAATACGAATATAGGGAAGAAGATTTCTATCAAATGTTACGACAATCGGTCCATAATTGACCCTACTGCCCATATATGTATGTATGTTCACGGTTTAAAAATTGATCAAAAATATTTTGTTAATTCAAAAGAGCTCGGTCTATAATTGACTTAAAATTTATTCTTAATATAACCCTGATGTTTAGAGTGGAGCATTCTTTTTACGGCATACGGTTGGATGGTGGGTATATGAGGTTCGGAATAGCCGAATATAACACTCTTACTTGTTAAACATAAAAATCGTTTTACCAAATCGTATGAGAATTGGCCCATAATTGACCCTATCCCTCATTTAAGATCCCCTTCAGAAGATGACTTTAACACTTATGGAGCCAGGTCCATAACTGAATCAAGTCCCCATTAAACTTTGCAATTAATTTACGGCATATGATTTGATGGTGGGTATATAAGATTGGGCATAAACGAATATATAACTCTTACTTGTTCTAATTAGACTAATTCTGTGTAATACGCATGGTATGTAGTATCCATTGAATAGTGCGTTAATAGGTACCTAAGTGGTTTCAATTTAAAAGTCATTACCAAGTTTTTGATTTTCCAAATTTATTCCTTCGATTCCCGCTATTATCAAAATCATTATTAATTCAAAGCTCTTTTTTTACCGAAATGCATAACATTTCATAGTAATCGTTATGAAATGTTCAGCTTCTAGGGCTCAAGGCGAAAAGATAACAAAATGTCTAAATGTTGTGAAGGAGTTTTAAAAATCCATGAATTTCACTTTAAATGTTACCAATTGATGGACTTATTAACAACGTTAACTATTTCTTCTGAAAATTAACATTTATAGCAAGCAAATACATAATTTCAATTTTACATAAGGTCAGTTACATTTAACCACAATTGGATTTTGTTGAGTGTAACTCTTTTTCAGCCCCTACCAGTAACAGCAGCACTTATGACTAATGTCTAATTTATTTTTATACCCTCTACCACCATCAGTGGTGATAGAGGGTATATATAACTTTGTCATTCCGTGTGTAACACCAAGAAATATTCATCTGAGACCCAACAAAGTATATATATTTTGGGTCCTTATCAAATTCTGAGTCGATTTAGCTATGTCCGTCTGTCCGTCTGTCTGTGTAAAACACGCTCACGATAAAACGAAGCAATAGAGCTTAACCAAATTCACCCAAAATGTTCTTCATTTTCCTAAGTTGTTTGGTATTGCAAATGGGCAAAATCGGTTCACACCGGGAAAAGTTATGAATCAAAATTTAAAACAACCTCGGAAAAAATAAGCATTTTTTACACATTCTGATGTAGTTTTCTCGAAAAGTATGCAAGATAATGCCATGGAAATCACCGTATATTCGTTTCTGCACAAGATCTTGATCCCTGCTGAAAATTGCCAGAATCGGTCCACAATTTCATATACCTCCCATACAAAAGTACATATTCCCGGAAAATGGGTTTTTTGTTAATAACTTCCGCCACAATGACGATATCTTCACAAAATTTTACAAATTAAAATCTTATGTCAACAGAAGTCTTTCAGAGGAAAAATTTTATGGATCGGTCCATAATTGGACA
The DNA here is from genome assembly GCF_015586225.1 of Lucilia sericata. Classification (NCBI taxonomy): domain Eukaryota; kingdom Metazoa; phylum Arthropoda; class Insecta; order Diptera; family Calliphoridae; genus Lucilia; species Lucilia sericata. Next base: position 76,219 of record NW_023995094.1, on the reverse strand, counting down.
TAGTTCCCATACAAGGCCCCCTCCCGAAAATAACTTAAACGCGCATAACTCATTACTAAATTAAGATATCCAAATAAAATTTGGTATAAGTATTGCCCATATGCATAGAAATATTACTGTGAAATTTTTTTCCGATCGGTCCATAATTGGTCATAGCTCCCATACAAGGTCCCCTCCCGAAAATCACTTAAACGCGCATAACTCAGTACTAAATTAAGATATCCATATAAAATTCGGTATAAGTATTGCCCATATGCATAGAAATATTACTGTGAAATTTTTTTCCGATCGGTCCATAATTGGTCGTAGCTCCCATACAAGGTCCCCTCCCGAAAATCACTTAAACGCGCTTAACTCATAACTAAATTAAGATATCCATATAAAATTTGGTACAAATATTACTCATATGCACAGAAATTTTGTTGTGAAATTTTTTTCCGATCGGTCCATAATTGATCATAGCTCCCATACAAGGTCCCTTTCAGAAAAATACTTAAAGGCACATAACTCATTACCAAATAATGATATAAATAAATACTATTTTTGTTCATAAATACTATTTTGTAATGCAAAAAGCACTTAATGCTATTTCAAAAATTTTTCACGATCGGTCTATATTTGGTCATATCTCTCATACTAGGTCCTGCCCCTAAAAGCGCTTTAACCGTATTTAACTATTTGCATTATCAATTTGTGTAGAACAAAATTATATATATGTATGTATTTTTAAAATCCTTAAATCTTCCACACACATGCACACATGCAAATACGAGATATCGCTAAAGCATATCTTAGGGCGCTATAAAAATTTAAATGAAAGTGGCGTTTCTAATGTTCAATAAATCTTGGAATTGTAGTAGATTTAAGCTGTTTAAATCTTGGGATTTTTCTATTTAAGACATGAGAAAACTTATTTCTACAAATATTTTATTAATTAGAAATGTATTAATACAAAAGTTGCTGGTGGAGGGTATTTAAGATTCGGCTCAGCCGAATATAGCACTCTAACTTGTTTTTTTTTTTTTGTTGCAAAAACTATGCACCCGCCGCATGTTATGCACGCTCCCTAGATACATAGATACGGCCTGTTCGATTGTTTGTTCAAACAATATTTATGTTTGTTTAGCATGCATTTAACAGAACGAAAAAAATTGTCAATTGTTACAGCCACAAATACCAACTTAATTTTCAGGCATAATAAAAGTGTGCTATGAAATTTTGAATTTGAATTTAAATTCTAGCAACATAACCAGCTGCAGTAATGACCGCGACAGGGACAATGTCAGCGTTAGCAATTTACAATTACATCTATATATTTAGAGGGAGAGAGTAAGAGAGAGAGGAAATATGCAGGAATATCACAGCAAACATAATTTGAATTGATAACTCTTTCATAAATAAACAAATTTGATTCGATCACGAATTGAGATGGACTTGAAACTTTCGATTTAATTAACAACAATAACAAAAGTTGATATTTCAGAAATTCGATTGGGAGAGCAAAAGCTTTCAAATATTTCTCATAAGGAGTATGTATGTGTGCTGGGATGTATGTATATGTATGACTAATACACACAAATATTCGTTGCAATGTTGATTTTTCGGAAGTAGATGGTGGTCATTTATTCTGTTTAGTTAATTTTTTTTTCGTTGCAACACTAGTTTAGAATAAAACACGGTTGGTCAGACAGACATATTGTAATTATTCAACCATCTATGTCAATCGCCTACTTGGGTTCTGGCTGATTTTTTTCCGTGTATAAGAGAGAAAAGGATGCGTTTTAATTTATGACAATTGAAATGACATGCTATTACATGTATAAATAGACATAACTAACATTTCTGTATGTATTTATATAAAAAACAGGTTTTAACGAATGCAGTTTTAAAAGGACTTTTGTGAATATAATATCAGATTTTCTGTGATTTTCTTAAAATCAAATAAAAAAGGGAGAACTATGTCAGTGACATTTTCAGCTATAAGTGTGTTCCTATTTCTAAAGCTTAGGCATTATTGACACAACTACTGTTATAAGCTATGGTGTAACCCATCATACTTTCTAAACCTTTTAAAAACCACCTCGTATTTCACCTTTTGTAATCATCATTTTAGTTAAAAATGAATAGTTTTTTGCAAAAATATTGTTGTACATACACACATGCACATCCTTTTAAGTTCATATATAAATCCTGTACATTCATCTCTACCATAGCATCATTATGAGTGTGAGATATTGTGTATGTATTACAACAATGACGGATGTTGTATGTTGACCACTAATGCTTCTGACATTTGTTAGATATTTCATGTTTAACTGTTTACATTTAAGCGCGTGTTTGTGTTGCTGCATCTAAAAATTTTCTATTTTTAATTTTTGTTATTATTTTGTTGCTCTCTATTGCCATCAAACATTAGAATAGGATTTAGTTTTTATATCCATTTTAAAGCCCCATTATGATTCATTATTTGATTTCCCTTTATAATTTAATATACATTGACATACACATACTTTACTATACATACACATACATAAATATAAGGATTTTTTGTTCGCAATTTTATTTGTTTGCGTGCTTTGCATTTATTGCTGCGGTGTTAAAATGTAATTTATTTCAAACGATGCAATTTTAATTGTAATTGAAATTACATAATATTATCATTTTTGTTTCTAATTAATTTAAATATATGTACTTCACAATTTTGTAAAGTAATTATTTTGCAGCTCAATGGTTTGCTAGTCAAATGGCATAATGAAATTTGTTCAAGGGGAACAATGAAATATGAAGTTATTTAATAAATGGTTTTTTTGGTTATGTATAAATATGAGGTTTATACAATATTAAATATACAGAAAAAAAATTTAAATGATTTTTGAAATCCATCAATATGAATGAAAGCATATTCCCTAGTCAAACCCCTACATTTATTTATAATCAAAACAATAGAATAATCTAATATCAATAAAATATTTAACTACAGACAAAACTATAGACTGAATATAGTGAAATCAAGACAGTAGATTGATCTATTGTCAAGACTATAGAATGATCTATAGTCAAGACTATAGAATGATCTATAGTCAAGACTATAGAATGATCTATAGTCAAGACTATAGAATGATCTATAGTCAAGACTATAGAATGATCTATAGTCAAGACTATAGACAGATCTATAGTCAAGACTATAGAACGATCTATAGTCCACACTATAGAATGATCTATATTCTAGACTATATAATGATCTATAGTCAAGACTACAGAATGATCTATATTCTAGACTATAGAATGATCTATAGTCAAGACTATAGAATGATCTGTAGTCAAGACTATAGAACGATCTATAGTCAAGACTATAGGCTGATCTATCGTCAAGACTATAGGGTGAATCCATATCAAAACGGACAGAAAACAGCAATTTTCGGATTTACCATCTCCGATTTTAATGAAATTTCCCACACATATTATGGTTTGAAAGTGTTCTTTAAATCAATGACTTTTTGATCGGAATCCCATTCCAGACCAAAAATATCGCGCTTTGAAAACTTAAAAATATGTTAAAATTGTCTAAAAGTATATACATATAATTGCCCATAACTTTGAAATTCCTTTAAGTACAGGATAATTTTTGATTTCGTTATAAAGCCAAAGATATTGTCTTTAAAATCGTGCAAATAAAATATTTTACTTCCAAAAGGTTAAGGGTCAATTTTTATAGTGTATTGTTTGATGCCAAATATATCAGACATATTAAAAATTATAATAATACATGGTATGAGGATACCTATACCCTCTTCTATATTTTAGTGAAATTTTTTCGATGGAGACTCGTGTAGTTCAGGAGTTATTAACCAAAACGTAATTTAAAGCAAGTTTTTTTATACAAAATCGTATGAAAAATTAAACAAACAGAAAAAAATACAAAGTGGAATCAATTCAATTTATATGGAAAATGCTATGTATCTCTTAAACTGCAGGACCAATTTAAATAAAATGTACAAGAAAATTATTAAGAACGATTTAACCTTACTGAAAATTTACCTTGTTACCGCCCTGTTAAAATACAAGGTGAGGTATGTGGTGTTAAATGAGAGTACTTCGACTATAAAAAAATATTAAAGCTTCACAAATCTGCAAATAAGGACCGATTTGGCTGAAGTTGAATTTTTCTTATAGTAGACAATACGGGTATTATAAAACTTAATGGTAGTACTAAGTTATAAGTAAAATTGAAAAATTATTTTAGTTTAATTGTTTAACTTTTGTCCAATACTTTATTTAAATTATATCTATTAAACCCTTAAATTTAATTAGTATTGCAATATGGATCTAGCTTTACTGTATTGTATAGATTACGAAAAGTTTATGATCAGTTAAATTTGATCTCATTTATAGATGATAGAAGCTTTAAAATAATTTTTGAAGTCGAAGAGTTAACTTCTTAAACGCTGTTTTCACCTTTTATTTTAATATTGTCATGACAAAGGATACCTCCAGTAAGGCCTGATCGTCCTTCATAATTTTCTTGCACATTTCATTTAAATCGGACCAGTGGTTTATGAGATACAATGTAATTTACCATATAAATTGAAATTGATTCTAATGTGTATTTTTCTGTTTGTTTAATTTTTCATACAATTTTGTATAAAAAACTGGTTTTAAATTACGTTTTGGTTAATAACTCCTGAACTACACGAGTCTCCATCGAAAAGTTTTCACTAGAATATAGAAGAGAGTTTAGGTATCCTCATACCATGTATTTTTATAATGTTTAACACGGGGCTGTCTGACCTATTTGACATTGAATTATACACTATGAAAATTGACCTTTAACCTTTTGGAAGTGAAATATTCTGTTTACACGATTTTAAAGACAATATCTCTTTATCTAATATGAAATCAAAAATTATGTTGGATTGTAAGTAGTTTCAGAGTTATGGGCAATTATGTGTATGTACTTTTAGGAAATGTTAACATATTTTTCAATTTTCAAATCGCGATATTTTTACATTGGAATGTGATTCCATTCAAAAAGTCAATGATATGTGGAACATATTATATATTTTATATGTGTGGTAAGTTTCATTAAAATCGGAGATGGTAAATCCGACTGCTGTCCGCTTTCACATGGATTCTCCCTATAGATTGATCTATAGTCAATACTATAGATTGATCTATAGTCAGGACTATAGATTGAGCTATAGTCAAGACTATAGATTGAGCTATAGTCAAGACTATAGATTGATCTATAGTCAAGACTGTAGATTAATCTAAAGTCCAAACTGTAGGCTGATCCTTAGTCAAGTCCGTAGGCTAATCTATAGTCCAGACTGTAGGCTGATCTATAGTCAAGACTGTAGTCCGATCTATAGGCAAGACTACCAATTGATCAATAGTCAAGACCATAGATTGATCTATAGTCAAGACAATAGATTGATCAATAGCCAGGACTATAGTTTGAGCTATAATCAAGACTATAGATTGATCTATAGCTCAGACTGTTGGCTGATCTATAGTCAATAGTGCAGGCTGATCTATAGTCAAGATTGTAGGCTGATCTATAGTCAAGAATGTAGTCTGATTTATAGTCAAGGCTGTAGTATAGAATTTCAAGAATCTCAAGATTGTTTTACAGTCAAGGATGAATATAGATGGAATTTATATTGATCTATAGTCAAGACTATATATTGACCTATATTCAAGACTGTAGATTAATCTATAGTCAAGACTGTAGATTAATCTATAGTCAGGACTATAGATTGTTCTATAGTCAAGAGTATAGCGTGATCTATAGTCAAGAGTATAGAGTGATCTATAGTCAAGACTATAGATTGATCTATAGTCAAAACTATAAGTTGGTTTATAGTCAAGAGTATAGACTGATCTATAGTCAAGACTATAGATTGATCTGTAGTCCAAAATATATATTGATATATAGTCAAGTGTATAGACTGGTCTCTAGTCAAGAGTATGGATTAATCTACACTCAATACTATAGATTTATCTATAGTCAAGACTATAGATTGGACTATAGTCAAGAGTATAGATTAATCAACACTCAAGACTATAGATTGATCTCTAGTCAAGAGCATAGATTGCTTTATAGTCAAAACTTTAGACTGATCTATAGTCAAAACTATAAGTTGGTTTATAGTCAAGACTATAGAGTGATCTATAGTCAAGACTATAGATTGATCTATAGTCAAGAGTATAGATTGATCTATAGTCAAGAGTATAGATTGATCTATAGTCAAGAGTATAGATTGATCTATAGTCAAGGCTAAAGATTGATCTGTAGTCAAAACTATAAATTAGATTATAGTCAGGACTATAGATTGATCTACAGTCAAGAGTATAGATTAATATATAGTCAAGAGTATAGATTGATCTATAGTCAAGACTAAAGATTGAGCTATAGTCAAGAATATAGATTGATCTATAGTCAAGACTATAGATTGATTTTTCGTCCAGACTATAGATTGTATAGTCAAGAACATAGACTGATCTATAGTCAAGACTATAGATTGATCTATAGTTAAGACTATAGATTTATCCATAGTCAAGACTATAGATTGATTTATAGTCAAGACTATAGATTGATCTATAGTCAAGACTATAGATTGATCTATAGTCAAGACTGTAGATTGATCTATAGTCAAGACTATAGAATGATCTATAGTCAAGACTATAGAATGATCTATAGTCAAGACTATAGAATGATCTATAGTCAAGACTATAGATTGATCTATAGTCAAGTCAAGATTATTAATTGATCTAGAACTAAAACTATAGATAGATCAATAGTCAATACTATTGATTGGTATATTGATTTATAGTCAATATTATAAATTAATCTGTAGTCAAGACTATAGATTGATCTAGTCACGACTATAGACTGATCCATAGTTTCAATTTATTATAGTCCATATTATAATGGTAATGGTTCTGGTTCCCTCGAAATGCTTAAAAACGTGATCACTTCAAGGCACCTGAATTTTTTTCGATCATGAAGATTGCGTAGATATTTTTTAGTGCCATAAAACTTACCTTTAATTAAAAGCTAATAGCTTTATTTAACTTCAGTGAATAAATACGATTTTTTTCTTGATTTTTCATGAAACAAATATTTATTTAGTAAATTTTTGTTTTATTTTTGATTAAATTTTTCCGTTTTTTTTTTTTGTTCATCTTTAATTATTTTAATTTTGTGTTTGATGTTTTACATAAAATGTTTGTTGTTTTTTTAATTAAAGTTAAATTTAGTTTTGTTTTGTTTTTTTAATAATTGTTATGATTTTTATGCTTAATTTGATTTTAACTTATTGATTTATTTTTAGTTTTTCTTGTCAAATGTTTTAGTTTTATTATATTTATTATTATTATTTATAATTTCTTTTTTGTTAAAATTAAATATTTACATAATTATTGTTTAATTACTTTATTTGTTATTTTAATATTAAATATTATTATTAATAATAAAAAAAGAGATTTGTATAATTTGTTTTTGTTTACTTTCTTTATTTATTATATTTTTATTTTTTTTAGTTATGGATGTTTTTAATGTAAGAAGTTTTATTTCTAAGTTTAAGTTTTTGTGGTTTTATGGCTTGTTTTTTTTCTGGTAATAATTTCATTGTTTATTTACTATTTATATTTTTAAAATATTTAACAAATATACACTTACTTCACTAAATACAGGTAATTTTTTTGTTTTTGTTTATTTTAAATTTGGTTTTTAATTTAAATTTTTTACAATTTTTTCAATTATTTCAATGAATGGTTTTATAGTTTTAATGAGAAAAATTATATATATATTTTTTATAATAAAATGGCATTTTTTGATATTTTACTTAAATCTTAAAGACATAAAAGACCAATTGGCAATTTTTCTTATAGAAATTAGTTTCTAGTTTTCTGTTTTGTGTTTAAAAGTCTTAATTTGTATCTGTACATTTTACGGAGATTTTTGAAAAGTTTTTAAGTGTAGACAATTTAGGAAAATTTAAAAAACTTAAAACAGTCTTAGTCGAAACTTTTATTTTATACATATATTTAAGAATTATATATATTCAAATGACTAACTATAGCCTTGACTATAGACTGCTCTATAATTAAGATTCTACTTACTTATAGTCAAGCCTGTAGTTAAGACTATGGATTGATCTATACTCAAAACTATAAACAGATCTTTTCTCACAATTATAAAATAATCTATTGTTAAGTTTAAAGGCAAATTTGAAAATAAATTCAGCTCAAATTATTTTGCTCTTTATAAATTCTTGAATATTTCTTCCAAAATTTTCGATAAATTTTCTTTTAATTGAAAATTTTTATTAAGATGTCTCACATTTAAGATATATTGACAGTTCTCATACAAAAATTGTTTTAACTGGGAAAATAACTACCAGTTAAACGATAACTGGAGGTGGTGAAAATGGGGGTTAATCTATAATGTTCGATAATTTTCTTGATTTATATAAAATTTTTCACAAAATTTCTCATTTATAGAAAATTCTCGATTAATTTTCTTTTTATACAGAGAATCTCTCTTTTTTTCACTTTTATAGAGAATTTTAGATAAATGTTCTCTTTTCTTTTGTTATAGAGAATTTTCTATGGAAATCTCTTTTCTCTTTTAAATAAAATTGTCTCTTTCATAGAGAATTTTGGAACAATTTTCACTTTTATAGAAAGCGCTTCAACAATTTTTTTTAGAGAATTTTCAATAAAATTTATCTTTTATAGAAATCTCTTTTCAATTTTCCCTTTTTTTAGAGAATTTTCGAAAAGTTTTCTCTTCGATAAATTTTCTCTTTTATATAGATTTTTCGAAAAATTGTTTCTTTTCTAAAGAATTTTGGATTAATTTTAGAGTATTTTCGATAAAAGTTATAATTGATAGTAAATTTTCCATAAAAATTCTCTTTTAATAGAAAATTTTCTTTAAAATTTCTTTTTTAATAGAAACTTTTCACATAAAATTGCTCTTTTACTGATAAAACTCTCTTTTAATATAAAAATTTCTATAAAATTTCTCTTTTAGTAAAAAATTTTCGATAAATTTCTCTTTTCATAGAATATTTTTGGTAAAATTTCTCTTTTAAAAGAAAATGTTCGATAAAAGTTATCTTTTAATAGAAAACTTTTGGTAAATTTTCTCTTTCAATAGAATATTTTCGATAAATTTTCTCTTTTAAGAGAAAATGTTCAATAAATTTTGTTTTTTAAGAAAAATGCTCGATAAATTTTCTCTTTTAATAGAACATTTTCAATAAATTATTTCTTTTAAGAGAACATTTTCGATGAATTTTCTCTTTTAATATAAAACTTTTGGTAAAAGTTTTCTTTAATAGAAAATAATCGATAAATTTTCTCTTTCAATAGAACATTTTCAATAAATTTACTCTTTTGAGAGTAAATTTACGATAAATTTACTTTTTTAATAAAACATTTTTGATAAATTTACTCATTTAATAGACAATTTTCGATAAATTTCCTTTATCAATAGAAAATTTTCCTTAAGTTTTCTCTTTTAATAGAAAATTTTCGATAAATTTTCACTTTTAATAGAAAATTTTCGATAAATTTTCTCTTTTAATAGAAAATTTTCGATATATTTTAGATAAATTTTCACTTTTAAATGAAAATTTTCGTTAATTTTTCTCTTTTAATAGAAAATTTTCTCCTTTCATAGACAATTTTCGATATATTTTCTAAAAGTTTTCGATAAATTTTCTAGAAGTTTTCTCTTTTAGTAGGAAATTTTTTTAAAGTTTTCTGTTTTAATAGAAAATTTTCGCTAAATTTTCTCTTCTAATAGAAAATTTTCACAAAATTTTGTATTTTAATAAAAAATTTTCACTAAAGTTTTTCTCTTAATAGAAAATTTTCCTAAAGTTTCTCTCCTAATAGAAAAATTTCTAAAAGTGTTCTCTCTTAATATAAAATTTTCGATAAATTTTCTCCTTTAATAGAAAATTTTCAATAAATTTCTCCTTTCAATAAAAAATTTTCGATAAAAGAGAAATTTTATCGAAACTTCTATTGAAAGAGAAGATTTATTCTATTCTATTAAAAGAGACAATTTATTGAAAACTTTCTATTAAAAGAGAAAATTTATCAAACATTTTTTATTAAAAGATAAAATTTATTGAAAGTATTTTATATAAAGAGAAAATTTTACAAAAATTTTCAATTAAAAGAGAAATTTTACCAAAAGTTTTCTCTTTTAATAGAAAACTTTTGGTAAGATTTCTCTTTTAGTAGAAAATTTTTGATAAAGTCTCCCTTTCAATAGCAAATTTTCCATAAAGTTTCTCTTTTAATAAATAATTTTTGATAAATCCTCTCTTTTAAGAGAACATTTTCGATAAATTTTCCCTTTTAATAAATAATTTTTGATAAACTTTCTCTTTTAAGAGAAAATTTTCGATAAATTTTCTCTTTTAATAGAAACATTTCTAAAAGTTTTCTCTTTTAAGAGAAAATTTTCAATAGATTTTCTCTTCAATAGAACAATCAATTTTCTCTATTAATAAAAAATTTTCAATAAATTTTCTCTTTTAATAGAAAATTTTTTCTCAGAATAGAAAATTTTCTCTTTTTTTATAGAAAATGTTCTAAAAGTTTTCTCTCTAAATAGAAAATTTCCTCTTTTAATAGAAAATTTTCTAAAATTTCTCTTAATAAAAACATTTCGATAAATTTTCTCTTTTAAGATAAAATTTCTCTCCTAACAGAAACATGCAGAAAACGTTCATTAATAACAAATTAGTTAAATGAAATTAACTAAGTTAACAAGGCATTATCAATTGACAAACCCTTGACCTCTGTTACGAAATATTAAAGTTAAAAAAAATAAATATTTGTTTTTTGTTTTTATTTTGAATAATTTTATTTTTATTATTTATTATTTCCAAATTTATAATTTACACAGCTTACTGGTTAATGACTTATTTGTATATTACAATAAAATTTTTAATTAATATTAATGAAATTTTTTTTTCCAACTATTCTTTCTCAAATTGTTACATACAAATTAAAAACTTTTCAAATTTCCTTTGATTTTTTTTTGAGAGATAATTAAAAATTTACAAAAGCTTAATTTATATGAAATATTTCATTATGGCAATAATAAAAATGAATTTACAAATTAAATATATGTATATTTGTTATAAATATATAAAAAATACAAAATTTTTATATGAAAATTAAAATAAAAACATCATTTAGGTTTATGTATAAAATCACATATTTTGCTATAAAGTTTAAAGAAAAAAGACAAAAATGTATTATTTCAATTTCAAATAAAATTTAAATCAATAATATTTTTTTTTTCTCACAAACGAATTGCTATTTAATTTAAACTCTTTGTAGTTTTTTTATAGCAAAATATATGGAATGTTTTAGTAGCTAAATAAAAAATTTACCAAAAAAAGTCATTTTATAAAAAAAAACAATTTTATTTTAAATATACTAGATTTTAAACAAATTTTATATGTTTGTTATTATGGCTTTAAAAAAAATTTTCAATATTTTTTTTTTTTTGTTTTAGTTTATTTAAATATAAATTTTTTTTTTCGTTTAAAGCTAAATGCAAAATAGTTTTATTACAGTTTTCTTTTTTTTTCTTTCTTTTAAATTTTTGCAATATAAATGTTGATTTTTTCTCTTCTGTTTTGTTATAAATTTAATTTATTTTATTTTTCTTAAGTAAAATAAAAAAAACTTTGGCAAATCTATTAAATTTTACGATATGTTTTTGTTAATAATTTAAGACTTTTCTTTTTTTATTTTCTTTGTTTTATCATCATTTATCTAACCTAGATTTTATGTTTTGCTTGTTTTTTTTTCACTAATGATTAGTATGAAGATTTATAACACAATAGAGATAAAATAGTTTTTTTAAGTGTTTGTTTTGATTTTAAATTGATTTTTTATATATTATATATTATAAATTTTTTTGTTAAGAAAATACTATAATACATGTAATTTAAGGAAATATATTGAAAGGATTAAAGAACATTTTTTAAATATGTATTTAAGAATAGGGCTAATTGTTGCTAAGAAGGAAGGAAAGCTTTAAGCTGATTACTGTAGCAAACTTTAATCTTAAGAGCAAATAAAAGCTTTTGTTTTAGAAATCTTTCTAAATACGTTTAAATAAACATTTAAACGAACAAAAACGCTTTTATGTTAAAGCAAATCCTTAAAATAAGCTTAAAAAAAGATTTTTTATTAGAAAACTTTTTTTGTAAAGCTTTCTTAAAAGAGTGTTTAAATAAAACCCTTCAAACAAAACAATTTTTCAAAAGAAAAATTTACCTAAAAACTTTTTAAAAAATCTTTTTTAAAAGAAATAAACAGTACTTTTTAGAAAAGCTTTATGAAATTTTTAAAGTTTTTTAAGTTTTAAAACTAGTTTTTAAAGCTTTTGTACAATAAACTAAAATTTTCTTAAGCTTTCTTAAATAGTGTTTAAATGAAGCTTTTCAACCGAATTGGTTTTCAATAAACTTTTTACAGAAATGAGTTTATTTAGTCGAGAAAACTTTTTTACAAAACACTTTTTTTCAAAAATGCCTTATTTACGAATAGCTTTTGAAGAAACAGCTTTTTGAATAGAATTCTTTAAAACTTTGCAAGCCAAAATAAATGTCCTAAAACTTTTTAACCTACATGTTGGTTTCAACAAAAATTGTAATTAAAAAAGCTTTTCAGTCGATAAAGCTTTCCAATGGAAAAAAATTCTTTAAAATACTGCTAATTCACACAAGTTAATTTGAAAGAGGAAAAAAAGCTTCACGAAAGAGAACTTTTACTTAGTTATTATAAGCTCTTTTAAAAAATGCATTTTTAAGAGTTTAGATGAAGCTCTTCATCCGAAATCTTTTTCAATAAACTTATTACAGAAATGAGTTTTTTAGTCGAAAAAGCATTAAAAAAAAAAACTTTTTCCAAAAATGCCCTTTTTACGAAAAGCCTTTTACGATGACCTTTTTACGAATTTTGTAAAGCTTTGCAAGCCAAAATAAACTTTCTAAAACTTTCTAAAGCTTTTAGCTTACCTATTGGTTTCAACAAAAATTGTAATCATAAAAGCTTTTCAGTTGATAAAGCTTTCCGATAAAAAATATTTTTTATTTAAAATACTGAGAATTAATCGAAAGAGGAAAAAGCTTTATGAAAAAGAACTTTTTTAATTATTATAAGCTCTCTTACAAAAAAGCTTTTTAATGAATTTCAATGAAGCTCTTCAACCGAAATGTTTTTCAATAAACTTTTTACAGAAATGAGTTTTTTTAGTCGAAAAAGCTTTTCAACAAAAAACTTTTTCCAAAAATTCCCTTTGTACGAAGAGCTTTTTACGATGGCCTTTTTACGAATTTTGTAAAGCTTTGAAAGCCAAAATAAATTTCCTTAAACTTTATAAAGTTTTTTAGCCTACCTGTTGGTTTCAACAAAAATTTTAATAATAAAAGCTTTTCAGTCGATAAAACTTTCCAGTAAAAAAAAAAACATTTTTTCTTTAAAATACTGAGTAATAACCAAAGGAGGAAAAAAAGCTTCATGAAAAAGAAATTTTTTAATTATTATAAGCTCTCTTACAAAAAAACTTTTTAATGAATTTCAATGAAGCTCTTCAACCGAAATGTTTTTCAATAAACTTCTTACAGAAATGAGTTTTTTAGTCGAAAAAGCTTTTCAACAAAAAACTTTTTCCAAAAATGCCTTTTTTACGAAAAGCTTTTTACGAATTTTTTAAAGCTTTGCTAGCCAAAATAAATTTCTTAAAACTTTCTAAAGCTTTTTAGCCTACCTGTTGGTTTCAACAACAATTTTAATCATAAAAGCTTTTCAGTCTATAAAGCTTTCCAATAAAAAAAATTCTTTAAAATACTGAGAATTAACCAAATTAGGAAAAAAGCTTCATGAAAAAGAACTTTTTAAAATTTATAAGCTTACTTTTAAAAAAGCTTTTTTAAGAATTTCAACAAATGAATTAAAATATTAAACTTTTGCGTTGTTTTAATTAAAATTTATTAAGTAATAAATTAGATTTATAGAAAGCTTTTTAATTGTTATTAAAAAAAAACATTTGTTAAATTGTGTATTTGCTTTTAAAAAAGCTTAAAAAAATGTTTCTTCAAAAATGAAAAAGCTATTTTTGAAGAGCTTTTACATTAAAAAAAGTATTTTAAATAAAATGTTTTAACAAAACTAACAAAAAAGCTTTTTATTTAATTTAAACGAATTTCTTAAAGTTTTGTGCTTTTTATTTGTTTATTTAGAATTTATTAAGAATTTCTTTAAACAACAAATGTAAAAAGTTTATAACTGACTCCAATGTCAGGGCAGCTTTCATATTATAAAAGTAAAAGCTTTTGTTGAAAATGCATTTCTCTTTTTCAAATAAATAATGTAAATAGCTTTGACTTATTAATGAGCTTTTGGTTTTAGGGATTTTCTCTTTAAAGTCAAGTATTTTGTGAAAAGCTTTAAAAGCTTTCTGTTATATCTATAACAGAATTAGAAACATTTTATGGAGAAAGCTGTTTTAAAAGTAAAGCTTTAAATATAAATACAGTAATTCTGTGTTAAAAAGCTTTAACAGCTTTACATTTTCTTCATAAAGAAACTCCCATAAAGCTTTATTTTCTACTCTAACCCTATTCTTTTAGTTCAAATTAATAAAAAAGAAGACTTCTACCACATTCCTGGATAAAATTGTATTTAAAAATTTTATATAATTTCCGTTTTTGTTTTATTAATTTATCAGACTACCTAAAGTTTACTTACAATACTAATAGATTTTGACTTTACTTAAAATACTAATAAGAAGTTGAGACAAAATCGACCATTTTACGAGCATATTTTTTGTTATTTCACACACATTTAATTACGCTTAAAAGTTACAACATTTTGATTTAAAATAAAAAAAAAAGAAACTAAAGTTCTCTTATTTTTGCAATAAATTTATTAATTAATATGGCTTTTGTGTAATTATAGTTAAAACTCTTAAAATTTAACAAGGACTATATACATTTGTTTTTAGATTTCCGTATCCGTTAGAGAAATATTTAAAACTTAAATTTTAAAAATTAGTATTAACTGTTGTGATTTTTTTTTTTTTTTTTTTTTGGTATTTTTTTTTAAATTTTTTCTTGGCTTTTTACTTTTAAATAAAGAAAATTATAAGGAACTAATAAACTAATGTACTTAATATTTTTTTTATAAAAAAATTATTTTCTTTTTTATAAAAAATAAAAGTAGTAAGTAGTATAAATGGAAAGAAAATAAGATTGAGGAAAATCCATTTAATTAAATAGCTACCTTGATTTTAAACTCTTTACATTGGGTTTTGTTGTTGACAAGGTGGTAGTTGTGGAAGAGGAGGAACAGGAGCAGGACAAGGAGCAATATAAAGATGACGAACAATTTAATGCTGATGATGATAAGTATGATTTTGTTGTCTTTGTAGTCAGTTGTAGTCTGGCACATATTGATGTGATTTGCGTTTCTATTTCAAATGTTATTGGCAGACTTGACATATCCTTATTAAAATCCATCATACTTTTGTGATTTGTAATTCTATTACAATTTCCTTTTTCTACTACTTGAGAGTTTTTTGAAAGATTATTTTCCTTACTTGTTGTTATATTACCATCATTTTCAATACTTTTATTTTTAACTTCCTCACAATCACAAACCTTGGCATCATCATGCTCATCATCATCATTGTTGCAACAATGATTTCTTAAGTGTTTTTCTTCTTCCGGTTCAACTTTTAAATTGCATGATGTTGGTTTTTTTGCTCTCGTTAAGTTATTATGTCCCAAGTATAATTGTTCTAAACAACCTGTTGTTGTTATTAAAGCCATTGCTATCAGTAATATTATTGTGATGGGCTTTATACTGACAGATGAATCCGTTTTATTGGCTGCATTTGGTTGAATGAAAAACGATAAAATTTTGGTAACAAAACTTTCCCGCAATGACATACCTTGTACGGGATCGGCACGTGAATTACTGGCATACACGGTCTCACGTGACTCTAGGACGGGCGCCTTTTGTGGTCTATCACCTTCGACGGATTCTTCATTGCTGCGCCAGTAGAATGTGGACAGAGAGGCGACACACTAGAAAATGGAAGAATAATCAAAAAAGAGAAGAGTTAGTTAAATAGATAAATTACTGAGCTAAGTTATTTATTTTTCATCAGATAGACATATAAACTATTAAGAGGAATTAGTTGAGCTAAATTTCAGATCTCTAGATTAATTACGAAAACACAGACAGACCAGTTTACTTAATTTCTAATCGCCAATATTCCTACTTACCTTTAATTTCATATCACCATTTCGAAAATGATGCTGTTCCACACGAAATTGTAAACCCAATACCGATGTTTCTAAACCCTCACGACCCGATATGATAGTATCGTATTTACGTAACGTATGAGGTTCAGCAGCTTCACCATTCACGAACCAAGAAAGCTGAACTGCCGGTTTTGAACGACCGGCAGTACAATTAATGCGTACCCAATCACCGATTTGATAACGAGGACGACCACCACTGATTTTGGGAGGTCCCTGATCGGGTAGAGCTAAAAAAGGAAAATAAAAATTTATTTAACAAATTAAAAGTTATCCCAAATAAATATAATATTTTTATAGATTTTTGATGTAAATAACAAAAAGCATACACCTGTTTATTTTGCAGTAAGTTTGTGAATATAAATATGTATATTTATATAAACTCTAGCAACATATACATATATACATGTGTATGTATGTATAAGCCTAATATTTGTTTAATTCAATCAAAGTTTTCGGTTTGTTTCTCTAAATCCTTATATGAAGTACGAAAATAAATATGTATAATGCCTGTAAAACTATATTTGTTGTTAATTGCATTTGGTCTGATTGATTTCCAAAGATAGAGTTGAACAGTTTGATACACGGTGAAAAACAACAAAGTTCTAAACTTTCATACCCTACACTATAAGATAGGGAATAGACTATATAATAGTCTATGTTCCAGTCAATAGCCTGTCAAATAATCTACAGTGTAGCCTACAGCCTCCCTAGTCTAGCTAACGCCTGGTATATAGTCTAGTCTATAGTCTAGTCTATAGTCTAGTCTATAGTCTAGTCTATAGTCTAGTCTATAGTCTAGTCTATAGTCTAGTCTATAGTCTAGTCTATAGTCTAGTCTATAGTCTAGTCTATAGTCTAGTCTATAGTCTAGTCTATAGTCTAGTCTATAGTCTAGTCTATAGTCTAGTCTATAGTCTAGTCTATAGTCTAGTCTATAGTCTAGTCTATAGTCTAGTCTATAGTCTAGTCTATAGTCTAGTCTATAGTCTAGTCTATAGTCTAGTCTATAGTCTAGTCTATAGTCTAGTCTATAGTCTAGTCTATAGTCTAGTCTATAGTCTAGTCTATAGTCTAGTCTATAGTCTAGTCTATAGTCTAGTCTATAGTCTAGTCTATAGTCTAGTCTATAGTCTAGTCTATAGTCTAGTCTATAGTCTAGTCTATAGTCTAGTCTATAGTCTAGTCTATAGTCTAGTCTATAGTCTAGTCTATAGTCTAGTCTATAGTCTAGTCTATAGTCTAGTCTATAGTCTAGTCTATAGTCTAGTCTATAGTCTAGTCTATAGTCTAGTCTATAGTCTAGTCTATAGTCTAGTCTATAGTCTAGTCTATAGTCTAGTCTATAGTCTAGTCTATAGTCTAGTCTATAGTCTAGTCTATAGTCTAGTCTATAGTCTAGTCTATAGTCTAGTCTATAGTCTAGTCTATAGTCTAGTCTATAGTCTAGTCTATAGTCTAGTCTATAGTCTAGTCTATAGTCTAGTCTATAGTCTAGTCTATAGTCTAGTCTATAGTCTAGTCTATAGTCTAGTCTATAGTCTAGTCTATAGTCTAGTCTATAGTCTAGTCTATAGTCTAGTCTATAGTCTAGTCTATAGTCTAGTCTATAGTCTAGTCTATAGTCTAGTCTATAGTCTAGTCTATAGTCTAGTCTATAGTCTAGTCTATAGTCTAGTCTATAGTCTAGTCTATAGTCTAGTCTATAGTCTAGTCTATAGTCTAGTCTATAGTCTAGTCTATAGTCTAGTCTATAGTCTAGTCTATAGTCTAGTCTATAGTCTAGTCTATAGTCTAGTCTATAGTCTAGTCTATAGTCTAGTCTATAGTCTAGTCTATAGTCTAGTCTATAGTCTAGTCTATAGTCTAGTCTATAGTCTAGTCTATAGTCTAGTCTATAGTCTAGTCTAAAGTCTAGTCTATAGTCTAGTCTATAGTGTAGGCCATAGTCTAGTCTATAGGGTGATCGATTATTCGACATTTTCCAAAAACCGGTTTTCGAATAGTTCGAATAGTTGACATTTAAAAAAAAAGCGGTTGATATTTTTCAAATTCAGAAAAAACCGGTTAACCGGTTTTTCATTATAAATAAAAAAAATATATTTTAATTTGAAAAACTTAATATTTATGTTTAAATTTGATTAATAAAACATGGCCCGAAATGATTTTTAACAGTTTAAATGATTATAACTTTAGATCTAGTCGTCTTATTTACATTATTTCTTTAATATAAAAAAATTAGGAAAAAAGTGGGACACTTCTGTTAAACATAAGGTACTATGTAATCCTAGCTTATTTTAAAAGCCCGGTTTAGGAAATTTGCATAGGCATTCCAACACTTCCATAAAATTTCAGCCGTAAATTAATTATTGTAATTGGAATATAATCTTAAGATTGATAAAATTTTATCAAACAGTTATCAATTTTACAAATAATTTTTTTTAATTAGTTAGGAAAATCAAGAAGTTTTAACCAAAGGAGCTGTAGAAAAATATGGGATAGTTCCTCGACTCGAATATTTTTAAAATTTAGACGGGCTGTATTATTATTTCCTTAAAATTTTCATTTAAATAATCTTTGAATACAAAGCAGATAAAAGTATTCGAAACCGGTTTTTAAAAAGTGAAAAAACCGGGTTGTTCGATATTCGAAAAATCAACATTAAGAAAAAACCGACACTGGTAAAGCAGAAAAAACCGGTTTTAAAACCGGTTGAAAAATCGAGTCGATCACCCTACTAGTCTATAATTTATTTTATGGTTTATTCTATAGTCTAGTCTACGGTCTAGTTTATAATCTATGATCTTGTCTATATTCCAGTCTATAGTATAGTCTATAGTATAGTCTAGTCTATAGTCTAGTCTATAGTCTAGTCTATAGTCTAGTCTATAGTCTAGTCTATAGTCTAGTCTATAGTCTAGTCTATAGTCTAGTCTATAGTCTAATCTACAGTCTAGTCTGTAGTCTAGTCTAAAGTCTAGTCTATAGTCTAGTCTATAGTGTAGGCCATAGTCTAGTCTATAATTTATTTTATTTTATAATCTAGTCTACGGTCTAGTTTATAATCTATGATCTTGTCTATATTCCAGTCTATAGTCTCGTGTATAGTTTAGGGTGTAGTCTAGTTTATTCAATTTAACTTATGCAGTTCTCCTGAAAATTTATGAACAAAGTACTTTTATATAGAATGTTTTTTGATAAAATATTAAAATTTTTAACTGTCTACATTTGTTAAAAACTTTTGCCGTTATATATTCAATATTTTTAGAATGTACAAATACAGTTGTGTTATTCCAATGAGCAGTTTCTGAACAATAACTTAGTACAAAAAATTTACATTTGTCCATTAGTAATTAGAAGAACAAACTAGTTTGTTGTTTATATAAGATCCCTTTTTAAATCGGTCTTTTTTTCTAATAGTTTAAAGGAAGAAGAGGAGTAAAAAGAAATATAATAGTGCTATTACTGTAATCCTTTACTGTAAAATTTTTACCTAAATATATTTTGACACATATGTATATGTATATGTATGTACATTTGCAAACCTCTTTAGTTTTATAACATTTGTACTATGTTCGCATATATACAGAATTATGTACCTTAGACAAACTGAAAGACCGACAGTGTTTCCAGTTAAGGTAATAAAATAAAAAATAAAAGTCCTTAAAAAGTTGTTTTTTTGCATAAAAATAACAAATACTTTTTTTTATAATATAGGCTTTATTTTTCTCTCGTTTAAGGATCGGCAACAATTTGTGATGCATTATCAATTATTAAATTTGCTAAACTAAATAAAATTTGCCTAAACATTTTTCAAACTATAGCAGCAGCTGCTCTATTTGTTGCTCTTTTAACAAAATACAAATTCAAATATTTGTTAAGTACTTAGTACAAAAAAAAAAAAAAACTAAAAAAAGTTATTGCTTTTATGGTAACTCGAAAAAATTTTTATTTTTTATTTAGAAAAAATCATAAAATACAGTTTTTTTAGAAGTTGCAACGCTCTCTGTTCATTCAACTGACACCCAATAAATATCAATCAATCTTCTCTATGTTTACAACAGTGTTTTCCATATGAATTTTCATTAAAGTTTTAGTTTTCTACTGAATTGTGTGTTTTTAGAGTTGTTTTAGAATTTTTTTAATAAAATGTAACAAAAGCTGTCAATACTTACAGACAACAACCATGTCACCATGTTCGGTAACAGTTTGAAATGATGGCGCTTCACCCGATACCTCACAACGAAAACGTCCAGCCGATTGTAGATTCACTTCACGTAATGTTACAATCGCATCACTGGAATTATGGACCTGTAAAAACAAAAAACAAAAAGTGTGTTAAAGCAAAAATATTTAAAATATTCTTGAAATATTAAATAATTTATGGGATATTATGTAAAATTGCTGGCAAATTAGTCGAATTTGTTTGGTGAGTTGTAGGGGGATAAATAATCTACATCATAACATATTTATCAAAACTTTAAACCTAGTACAGTCTACAGCATATTATATAGTCTAGACTATAGTCAAGTCCATAGTTTGGTCTATGGAGTAGTCTGTTGTGTAGGTCTTATAGAAGTCTACAATGTAGTCAATGTCTTGTCTAGTCTATAGTCTAGTCTATAGTCTAGTCTATAGTCTAGTCTATAGTCTAGTCTGTAGTCTAGTCTATTAGTCTAGTATAGTCTATAGTCTAGTCTATAGTCTAGTCTATAGTCTAGTCTATAGTCTAGTCTATAGTCTAGTCTATAGTCTAGTCTAGTCTAGTCTATAGTCTAGTCTATAGTCTAGCTATAGTCTAGTCTATAGTCTAGTCTATAGTCTAGTCTATAGTCTAGTCTATAGTCTGTCTAAGGTCTATAGTCTAGTCTAGTCTATAGTCTAGTCTATCGTCTAGTCTATAGTCTAGTCTATAGTCTAGTCTATAGTCTAGTCTATAGTCTAGTCTATAGTCTAGTCTATAGTCTAGTCTATAGTCTAGTCTATAGTCTAGTCTATAGTCTAGTCTCTATAGTCTAGTCTATAGTCTAGTCTATAGTCTAGTCTATAGTTAGTCTATAGTCTAGTCTATAGTCTAGTCTATAGTTCTAGTCTATAGTCTAGTCTATAGTTCTAGTCCTATAGTCTAGTCGATAGTATAGTCTATAGTCTAGTCTATAGTCTAGTCTATAGTCTAGTCTATAGTCTAGTCTATAGTCTAGTCTATAGTCTAGTCTATAGTCTAGTCTATAGTCTAGTCTTAGTAGTCTAGTCTATAGTCTAGTCTATAGTCTAGTCTATAGCTAGTCATAGTCTAGCTTAGTCTAGTCTATAGTCTAGTCTATAGTCTAGTCTATAGTCTAGTCTATAGTCTAGTCTATAGTCTAGTCTATAGTAGTCTCGTCTATAGTCTAGTCTATAGTCTAGTCTATAGTCTAGTCTATAGTCTAGTCTATAGTCTAGTCTATAGTCTAGTTCTATAGTCTAGTCTATAGTCTAGTCTTAGTCTAGTCTAGTCTATAGTCTAGTCTATAGTCTAGTCTATAGTCTAGTCTATAGTCTAGTCTATAGTCTAGTCTATAGTCTAGTCTATAGTCTAGTCTATAGTCTAGTCTATAGTCTAGTCTATAGTCTAGTCTATAGTCTAGTCTATAGTCTAGTCTATAGTCTAGTCTATAGTCTAGTCTAGTCAGTCTATAGTCTAGTCTATAGTATAGTCTATAGTCTAGTCTATAGTCTAGTCTGTTGTCTAGTCTATTGTCTAGTCTATAGTCTAGTCTATTGTCTAGTCTATTGTCTAGTCTAAAGTCTAGTCTATAGTCTAGTCTATTGTCTAGTCTATTGTCTAGTCTATAGTCTAGTCTATAGTCTAGTCTATAGTCTAGTCTATAGTCTAGTCTATAGTCTAGTCTATAGTCTAGTCTATAGTCTAGTCTATAGTCTAGTCTATTGTCTAGTCTATTGTCTAGTCTAAAGTCTAGTCTATAGTCTAGTCTATTGTCTAGTCTATAGTCTAGTCTATAGTCTAGTCTATAGTCTAGTCTACAGTCTAGTCTATTGTCTAGTCTATAGTCTAGTCTATAGTCTAGTCTATAGTGTAGTCTATAGTGTAGTCTATAGTCTAGTCTATAGTCTAGTCTATAGTCAAGTCTATAGTCTAGTCTATAGTCTAGTCTATAGTCAAGTCTATAGTCTAGTCTATAATCTAGTCTATAGTCTAGTCTATAGTCTAGTCTATAGTCTAGTCTATAGTCTAGTCTATAGTCTAGTCTATAGTCTAGTCTATAGTCTAGTCTATAGTCTAGTCTATAGTCTAGTCTATAGTCTAGTCTATAGTCTAGTCTATAGTCTAGTCTATAGTCTAGTCTATAGTCTAGTCTATAGTCTAGTCTATAGTCTAGTCTATAGTCTAGTCTAGTCTATAGTCTAGCCTATAGTCTAGTATAGTCTAGTCTATAGTCTAGTCTATAGTCTAGTCTATAGTCTAGTCTATAGTCTAGTCTATAGTCTAGTCTATAGTCTAGTCTATAGTCTAGTCTATAGTCTAGTCTAGTCTAATCTATAGTCTAGTCTATAGTCTAGTCTATAGTCTAGTCTATAGTCTAGTCTATAGTCTAGTCTATAGTCCTAGTCTATAGTCTAGTCTATAGTCTAGTCTATAGTCTAGTCTATAGTCTAGTCTATAGTCTAGTCTATAGTCTAGTCTATAGTCTATAGTCTAGTCTATAGTCATTATAGTCTAGTCTATAGTCTAGTCTATAGTCTAGTCTATAGTGTAGTCTATAGTGTAGTCTATAGTCTAGTCTATAGTCTAGTCTATAGTCTAGTCTATAGTCAAGTCTATAGTCTAGTCTATAGTCTAGTCTATAGTCAAGTCTATAGTCTAGTCTATAGTCTAGCTATAGTCTAGTCTATAGTCTAGTCTATAGTCTAGTCTATAGTCTAGTCTATAGTCTAGTCTATAGTCTAGTCTATAGTCTAGTCTATAGTCTAGTCTATAGTCTAGTCTATAGTCTAGTCTATAGTCTAGTCTATAGTCTAGTCTATAGTCTAGTCTATAGTCTAGTCTATAGTCTAGTCTATAGTCTAGTCTATAGTCTAGTCTATAGTCTAGTCTATAGTCTAAGTCTATAGTCTAGTCTATAGTCTAGTCTATAGTCTAGTCTATAGTCTAGTCTATAGTATAGTCTATAGTCTAGTCTATAGTCTAGTCTGTTGTCTAGTCTATTGTCTAGTCTATAGTCTAGTCTATTGTCTAGTCTATTGTCTAGTCTAAAGCTAGTCTATAGTCTAGTCTAGTCTAGTCTATGTCTAGTCTATTAGTCTAGTCTATAGTCTAGTCTTATAGTCTCGTCTATAGTTCTAGTCTCTCGTCTAGTCTATAGTCTAGTGTATAGTCTAGCTCTAGTTGTCTATTGTCTCGTCTTTATTAGTCTAAGTTCTAGTCATAGTCTAGTCTATTGTCTAGTCTATAGTCTAGCTATAGCTAGTCTATAGTCTAGTAAGTCTAGTCTAGTCTACAGTCTAGTCTATTGTCTAGTCTATAGTCTAGTCTATAGTCTAGTCTATAGTGTAGTCTATAGTGTAGTCTATAGTCTAGTCTATAGTCTAGTCTATAGTCAAGTCTATAGTCTAGTCTATAGTCTAGTCTATAGTCAAGTCTATAGTCTAGTCTATAATCTAGTCTATAGTCTAGTCTATAGTCTAGTCTATAGTCTAGTCTATAGTCTAGTCTATAGTCTAGTCTATAGTCTAGTCTATAGTCTAGTCTATAGTCTAGTCTATAGTCTAGTCTATAGTCTAGTCTATAGTCTAGTCTATAGTCTAGTCTATAGTCTAGTCTATAGTCTAGTCTATAGTCTAGTCTAGTCTATAGTCTAGCCTATAGTCTAGTCTATAGTCTAGTCTATAGTCTAGTCTATAGTCTAGTCTATAGTCTAGTCTATAGTCTAGTCTATAGTCTAGTCTATAGTCTAGTCTATAGTCTAGTCTATAGTATAGTCTATAGTCTAGTCTATAGTCTAGTCTGTTGTCTAGTCTGTTGTCTAGTCTATAGTCTAGTCTATTGTCTAGTCTATTGTCTAGTCTATAGTCTAGTCTATACTCTAGTCTATAGTCTAGTCTATAGTCTAGTCTATAGTCTAGTCTATAGTCTAGTCTATTGTCTAGTCTATTGTCTAGTCTAAAGTCTAGTCTATAGTCTAGTCTATTGTCTAGTCTATTGTCTAGTCTATAGTCTAGTCTATAGTCTAGTCTATAGTCTAGTCTATAGTCTAGTCTATAGTCTAGTCTACAGTCTAGTCTATTGTCTAGTCTATTGTCTAGTCTATTGTCTAGTCTATAGTCTAGTCTATAGTCTAGTCTATAGTCTAGTCAATAGTCTAGTCTATAGTCCAGTCTATAGTCTAGTCTATAGTCTAGTCTATAGTCTAGTCTATAGTCTAGTCTAGTAGTCTAGTAGTTATAGTCTAGTCTATAGTCTAGTCTATAGTCTAGTCTATAGTCTAGTCTATAGTCTAGTCTATAGTCTAGTCCTATAGTCTAGTCTATAGTCTAGTCTATTCTAGTCTATAGTCTAGTCTATAGTCTAGTCTATAGTCTAGTCTATAGTCTAGTCTATAGTCTAGTCTATAGTCTAGTCTATAGTCTAGTCTATAGTCTAGTCTATAGTCTAGTCTATAGTCTAGTCTATAGTCTAGTCTATAGTCTAGTCTATAGTCTAGTCTATAGTCTAGTCTATAGTATAGTCTATAGTCTAGTCTATAGTCTAGTCTGTTGTCTAGTCTATTGTCTAGTCTATAGTCTAGTCTATTGTCTAGTCTATTGTCTAGTCTAAAGTCTAGTCTATAGTCTAGTCTATTGTCTAGTCTATTGTCTAGTCTATAGTCTAGTCTATAGTCTAGTCTATAGTCTAGTCTATAGTCTAGTCTATAGTCTAGTCTATAGTCTAGTCTATAGTCTAGTCTATAGTCTAGTCTATTGTCTAGTCTATTGTCTAGTCTAAAGTCTAGTCTATAGTCTAGTCTATTGTCTAGTCTATTGTCTAGTCTATAGTCTAGTCTATAGTCTAGTCTATAGTCTAGTCTATAGTCTAGTCTACAGTCTAGTCTATTGTCTAGTCTATAGTCTAGTCTATAGTGTAGTCTATAGTGTAGTCTATAGTGTAGTCTATAGTCTAGTCTATAGTCTAGTCTATAGTCAAGTCTATAGTCTAGTCTATAGTCTAGTCTATAGTCAAGTCTATAGTCTAGTCTATAATCTAGTCTATAGTCTAGTCTATAGTCTAGTCTATAGTCTAGTCTAGTCTAGTCTATAGTCTAGTCTATAGTCTAGTCTATAGTCTAGTCTATAGTCTAGTCTATAGTCTAGTCTATAGTCTAGTCTATAGTCTAGTCTATAGTCTAGTCTATAGTCTAGTCTATAGTCTAGTCTATAGTCTAGTCTAGTCTATAGTCTAGCCTATAGTCTAGTCTATAGTCTAGTCTATAGTCTAGTCTATAGTCTAGTCTATAGTCTAGTCTATAGTCTAGTCTATAGTCTAGTCTATAGTCTAGTCTATAGTCTAGTCTATAGTCTAGTCTATAGTCTAGTCTATAGTATAGTCTATAGTCTAGTCTATAGTCTAGTCTGTTGTCTAGTCTGTTGTCTAGTCTATAGTCTAGTCTATTGTCTAGTCTATTGTCTAGTCTAAAGTCTAGTCTATAGTCTAGTCTATTGTCTAGTCTATTGTCTAGTCTATAGTCTAGTCTATACTCTAGTCTATAGTCTAGTCTATAGTCTAGTCTATAGTCTAGTCTATAGTCTAGTCTATTGTCTAGTCTATTGTCTAGTCTAAAGTCTAGTCTATAGTCTAGTCTATTGTCTAGTCTATTGTCTAGTCTATAGTCTAGTCTATAGTCTAGTCTATAGTCTAGTCTATAGTCTAGTCTATAGTCTAGTCTACAGTCTAGTCTATTGTCTAGTCTATTGTCTAGTCTATAGTCTAGTCTATAGTCTAGTCTATAGTCTATAGTCTAGTCTATAGTCTAGTCATAGTCTAGTCTATAGTCCAGTCTATAGTCTAGTCTATAGTCTAGTCTATAGTCTAGTCTATAGTCTAGTCTATAGTCTAGTCTATAGTCTAGTCTATAGTCTAGTCTATAGTCTAGTCTATAGTCTAGTCTATAGTCTAGTCTATAGTCTAGTCTATAGTCTAGTCTATAGTCTAGTCTATAGTCTAGTCTATAGTCTAGTCTATAGTCTAGTCTATAGTCTAGTCTATAGTCTAGTCTATAGTCTAGTCTATAGTCTAGTCTATAGTCTAGTCTATAGTCTCGTCTATAGTCTAGTCTAGTCTATAGTCTAGTCTATAGTCTAGTCTATAGTATAGTCTATAGTATAGTCTATAGTCTAGTCTATAGTCTAGTCTATAGTCTAGTCTATAGTCTAGTCTATAGTCTAGTCTATAGTCTAGTCTATAGTCTAGTCTATAGTCTAGTCTATAGTCTAGTCTATAGTCTAGTCTATAGTCTAGTCTATAGTCTAGTCGATGGTGTAGTGTATGGTTTAGTCGAGTCGAGTCTAGTCTATAATAACTTTTAGTTAAATATATTTTTATAGATTGTACTTTTTGGGTACTTGTTTCAAATAGCAGCCGTTTGAAAATTTTCCCTTACATTTTCCACAGCTGAAGTCTCAAAACTATCAAGAGAGTTCTTTATTTTATAGTGCACTTAAAAATATGTTTAAGACACCTTAAATAAAAACTTAACCATGTGAATGGGTACTTCAATCACTCTGTTTAAGACACCATCAATATTTTCACGATTACTAAGTAAAGTAGCTTTAAAACACTTTTTATTAAGTGCACAGTTCTAACATTTACAAACAAACATGTTTGCAGTTTTTTTTAACCCATACTTTATAGCCATAAATCTCTTCCAATATTTGCTTAACAATTTCACATCAAATCGATTAAGTTTAAACAATATCCGGTAGTTTATGAAAAAACAGCACAAACATGAAGCACACTAACAATAACTAAAACTACAGTAGCAGCCGTGATAGCAAAAAAAAAAAAAAAAATACTAACTCATATACATATGTATGTATAGTACAAACCTTTACACTATACATACTTAGAGCCAATTGTACCAGGAGGTGTTCAGTGAATATATGTACATATAAACAAGGAACATGATGTTTTCGAAGCAGGCAAGGTTATACATAAACCAAAGCATTATCCAATGGCTGTATTTAGTCTAGAGTTAAAATGTGTAACTAGTAGCCAACTATTTTACACGATAATGTTTTATCTAAAGTTAAACATCATGATACAATGTGGAAAAGTTAAAAAACAGACACACTAAAAGTTAAGGAATAGAAAAGAACAATAGGGGTGTTGAAAAAATAGGAAATTAACCCTTAGGAGGCCTAGAATTTCTTTATATATTGGATTCGATATATTGACAAATTAATTTAATAAGGACAACAAAATGTGTTGTTAATTGGTTCCTACTTAAATCGTAAGAGAAGAAAGGAAATCATGTTTGTTTTATTTTTTGACTTTTAAAGTGAATCAATTTAAGATTATTATTGTCCTGGCAGGGTTAATTTTAACATTACAAATATTACTAGCAGTAACAGCAGCAGCATTAGTGGAATAGATTTTACATTTATTGCTTTAGACTTTTTCCCCAGACCAGAGAGAAAGGTGATAGAGCTGATACACCCAAACCTATCGGCGCTCATGCAAACTCACTTACAAATAAGCATATTTTTTATGACTAACATTTTCTGCTAAGCATTACTTATGGCAGCGCAACTATTTTAGCACTTTGGCAGTCAAATGAGCAAACATTCTCCAACACATATTATGCTATTGCTCTAAATAATATTACCATGTGTGTGTGTGTGTTTGTATCCTGCAAAAGAACGAATTAAATGAAATGAACAAAAACGGCTGCTACTTACTAGTCTTTGAATTATAGCAGTGAACTTTGTGTTACTGAAGGACTTTACTTTACTACCTTCTGTTTGTGAACATGTACAAAATTTACTACTTTCTATGTTAGTTTACAACTATACATATGTGTTGGCCATTTCTTTTTTTCCATTACTTGGTTATAGTTTTTTTTGTAATCTATAACATTTAAGTATAAAATACACGTATTCCATGGGGTTTTAGAAGGAATAGTCAAATGGAAGAGAAAAATAAAATGCCGGCAAATTTTAAGCCCTTTACTTCAAAACCAAAGAAAAATTCACCTATTAAAATTCTATCACATGATAAAGTGCACATACGTTTGCTCTCTTTAAAAGACTGGGAACCGTGTGATAAAAGGCGAAAAAGTTGTGACAAAATTTTTAGTATTTTATTAATTTAAAAAACTATAATTAGAGATTTAAATATTAATATTATTTAAAATTTTTTAAATAGGCTAGACTAGATATACTATAGACTAGACTATAGACCAGACTGTAGACTAGACTATAGACTACACTATAGACTAGACTATAGACTGGAATATAGACTAGACTGTAGACAAGACTATAGACTAGACTATAGACTAGACTATAGACTAGACTATAGACTAGACTAGACTATAGACTAGACTATAGACTAGACTATAGACTAGACTATAGACTAGACTATAGACTAGACTATAGACTAGACTATAGATTAGACTATAGACTAGACTATAGACTAGACTATAGACTAGACTATAGACTAGACTATAGACTAGACTATAGACTAGACTATAGACTAGACTATAGACTAGACTATAGACTAGACTATAGACTAGACTATAGACTAGACTATAGACTAGACTATAGACTAGACTATAGACTAGACTATAGACTAGACTATAGACTAGACTATAGACTAGACTATAGACTAGACTATAGACTAGACTATAGACTAGACTATAGACTAGACTATAGACTAGACTATAGACTAGACTATAGACTAGACTATAGACTAGACTATAGACTAGACTATAGACTAGACTATAGACTAGACTATAGACTAGACTATAGACTAGGCTATAGACTAGGAACTCATAGGACTTAGACTATAGACTAGACTATATACGACTGTAGACTTGACTAATAGACCGTAGACTAAGAGACTTAGACTATAGACTAGACTATAGACTAGACTATAGACTTAGACATAGACTAGACTATAGACTTAGACTATAGACTAGACTATAGACTATGACTATAGGACTAGACTATAGACCTAGACTATAGACTGATATAGACTATCGACTAAGACTATAGACAGACTATAGACTAGACCCCTATGACTAGACTATAGACTAGACTATAGACTAGACTATAGACTAGACAGAGACTGACTATAGACTAGGACTATAGACTAGACTATAGACTAGGACTATAGACTAGACTATAGACTAGACTATAGACTAGACTATAGACTAGACTATAGACTAGACTATAGACTAGACTATAGACTAGACTATAGACTAGACTATAGACTAGACTATAGACTAGACTATAGACTAGACTATAGACTAGACTATAGACTAGACTATAGACTAGACTATAGACTAGACTATAGACTAGACTATAGACTAGACATAGACTAGACTATAGACTAGACTATAGACTAGACTATAGACTAGACTATAGACTAGACTATAGACTAGACTATAGACTAGACTATAGACTAGACTATAGACTAGACTATAGACTAGACTATAGACTAGACTATAGACTAGACTATAGACTAGACTATAGACTAGACTATAGACTAGACTAGACTATAGACTAGACTATAGACTAGACTATAGACTAGACTATAGACTAGACTATAGACTAGACTATAGACTAGACTATAGACTAGACTATAGACTAGACTATAGACTAGACTATAGACTAGACTATAGACTAGACTATAGACTTGACTATAGACTAGACTATAGACTTAACTATAGACTATACTATAGACTAGACTATAGACCAGACTAAAGACTAGACTATAGACTAGACTATAGACTAGACTATAGACTAGACTATAGACTAGACTAGACTATAGACTAGACTATAGACTAGACTATAGACTAGACTATAGACTAGACTCTAGACTAGACTATAGACTAGACTATAGACTAAACTATAGACTAGACTATAGACTAGACTATAGACTAGACTATAGACTAGACTATAGACTAGACTATAGACTAGACTATAGACTAGACTATAGACTAGACTAGACTATAGACTAGACTATAGACTAGACTATAGACTAGACTATAGACTAGACTAGACTATAGACTAGACTATAGACTAGACTATAGACTAGACTATAGACTAGACTATAGAATAGACTAGACTATAGACTAGACAATAGACTTGACTATAGACTAGACTATAGACTAGACTATAGACTTGACTATAGACTAGACTATAGACTTGACTATAGACTAGATTATAGACTAGATTATAGACTAGACTATAGACTAGACTATACTATAGACTAGACTATAGACTAGACTATAGACTAGACTATAGACTAGACTATAGACTAGACTATAGACTAGACTATAGACTAGACTATAGACTAGACTATAGACTAGACTATAGACTAGACTATAGACTAGACTATAGACTAGACTAGACTAGACTATAGACTAGACTATAGACTAGACTATAGACTATACTATAGACTAGACTATAGACTAGACTATAGACTAGACTATAGACTAGACTTTAGACTAGACTATAGACTAGACTATAGACTAGACTATAAACTAGACTATAGACTGGACTATAGACTAGACTATAGACTAGACTATAGCCTAGACTATATACTAGACTATGGACTAAGCTATAGACTAGACTATAGACTAGACTATACCACTGTTCAATTTCATTTTTACCGCGTTCAAAACTTTATTTTTACATGTGTGCCCTACACGAGTCTAAGTCAAAGTGTGTGTTCATAAATATTTAAAAAAAGCTCTTGAATCTACTTACATCCACTGAAACACCTGGCAGTAAAAAGGTCTGTGCTGGCGGCATATCCCTGGGTACATATCGATAAAATTCATTGCCATCCTTGTACCATTTTACCGAGTACAATGCCTCACCATCTAAGTCGTAAAGGCATTCCAATTGTGCTGTTGAACCCTTAATAACGTAATTTGGTATACGTACTTCAACCAAACGTAGACTCTGGGTGAAATCTGCAAATGAAATTGAGAAAAAAATAGAGAATTTTTTTGTTAGTTTTACATAAAAACGCTAAAGATAAATAAGTTTTTGGTAGTAAATTTGTTTTTGTCTAAATCCTTTTTTTCGCCTTTTTCAGCAAAGGATGGAAAAACAGCTTTAACTAGTTATTGCAGGTAATGTTTTTTTGCACCAGCCACATTAGATAAGTAATGGTCAGTAGTATTTGGTTTTAACTTTTCTTTGTTTTTTTTTATTTATCCAACTCTTTCCTTGTGTAACTTGAGTTAAGTGTTTTAAAGTGTTTCCTAACAGTTTAGCCACGTTGCAAATTGTATTCCACGTTTACCGCTGCTTCTCTCTAACTATTGGCTTGATTTTTAATTCACTATAGTTTTTAGTTGGCTTTTTATTTTATTCCTTTTTTTGCAGTTGTTAAGAGGAACACATTTAATTTAATTAGCAGTAATGATTATAAAGTGGCTTAACCATTAATACATTGTGTAAAGTAGGGGGTAGATTTGAAAAAGGGAGGCTACAGATTGGCTTTTGAAGGGCCTCTTTAATGATTTTGGTTTGGTTGGCTTGTGCGTGTGTATGTATTTTGATTAAGAACCACACATTAAGCTTAATCGGTTTTGGTTTTAAGAAAATATTTACAAAATCCAGCTACTTACTTTGAGGTTTTCAATAAGTTTTAGCTATTGTGATTTTGAGTTTAGTAAATGAAGGTGGGATGGGCTAAAAGTTTGTGGGAACTCTTGGTAAAATGTATGTATTCTACAGACTAGTCATCTATTGAATATGAACTATGCCAATCACTTGTATATGAACTAGTCCATTTAAAGATCTATGGACTAGACTATTGACTAGTCTAGGGGCTGCATTATTGACTAGTCTTTTTACAGGTCGATGGATTAGTAAATTAAGTGGACCAGACTAATGCCTAGACTGTGAACTCTTTAGTACATTGACTAGTGTATGGAATAGTTTATTGTCTAGTCCATTGACTAGACTAGTCTTTAGACCAGTGTATGGACTAGTCGATGCACTAGACTAGTGCTTGGACCAGTCTATTGTCTAGACTATTGATAGGTTTATGGACTACTCTATGGGCTAGTTTATTGAATAGTTTATGAACTAGATTATCGATAGGTCGATGGTCTGTGGACTTATGAATTGTTTTAATTCAATAAATTATATTTTCTATATATCACAACAAACACATATCTCTTTGAATTGCTTGCATTTTTATAACCTACACTACTATAATGTTGGGGTATTATACGTTTGTGCTGATGTTTATAACACCCAAAAATATTGGTTCTATGCCAACCTTAAAGTATACCAGTCAGCTCAGAATCAAGTTGTGAGCTGTGTCCGTCCGTCTGTGTGTCCATATAAACCTTGTGTGCACGCTACAAGCAATTTTCAACATAATATGATGTAATTTGGGGCATAGTCTTTCCTTAACCCAAAAACGAATGCTGTAATATAAACATCAATATCAAAAATCTATGATGATAGGTCCATATTTACACTTGTCTTCCATATAACCCCTCTTTAAGAAAATCACTTTTTTCGGAATTAAGGTAAAAAAAAACAACAAAATAATCCAAATACTGGCTGGTGAAGAGTATCACAATGTCGGCCATAACGGACTATATATTCTTAATTGTTTTATATTTAAATATTATTCTGCATTTAATTAAACAAAAATAGTTTTATGTTAAACGTAAACAATGTTATCTGCTATACGGCCGGCCAACAGGATTTAGTTTAGGCGCAAAAAATTCGTAACGTGATATAAATTAAACATAATAACCATTTGTTTTAAAACAATTTTTTAATGTTTTTATTAAATTAATTGAATGTCAATTGTATTCATGCAAACTTTATAGAAAATTCATTAATTATTTAATGCAAAATCAGCAAGTTAAAAAAAAAATGATTAATACATAGTATTAGTTTTGGGAATAGAGTTTTTTATTGCCTTAATGAAAACAAATTAATGATTGTGGAATTAGTTTAATTTGAAAAAAAAAAAAACTGGGGAGGAGGTAAAACAAAAACAATAGAAATTTAAATTAATTTAAATTTAAAGATTTTTAATTTTTTATATTAAATTATATTATATTTTCTCTTTTTAATATTTAAACAAAAATTATTTATATTTATTATGCAAATAATAAATTTAAATAAAAATGTACCTTAATAACTTAATAAAACATATTTTCATATTATTAAACCTTTACACATAAATAAATTTCGAAAATAAAATTTATGCCTTTTTATTTATCTTCTTTTAAAAGCAAAATAAAAAAAAATTGTCTGTAATCAAATTCCTGTCCTTTTATAAGTTTTAACAAAATTATGAATAAAATTTGTATATCTGAGAATTTTAAAATTTCGGCTTGGTGTGAAAGTGAATTTATTGTAGCTGAAAAAAAAACTAACACCAACCTTTTTACTAACATAAATTTCTTTACCTTTTTTGGGGCGAAAATTTGACACCAATCACAACCAAAATCATATAGTTTTTTCTTTTATAAAACGAAACATATTTTAACACATAAACAAATGACCTGACTATCATCATTCTTGTTATTACACTCAAAGTCTGCATAAATTTTGTTCTTTTGTAGTAGAGAAGCTACACCCCAAGAAATCTGGTCGTATTAAATTTAAGACATCTCAGTTTGAAATTGTTGACGGATTCATATGAATTCTATGGCTTTGATTGATATGGAATATCGTATATAGATTATTTCAATTGAAGTAGTAATGAACTAGAACTGAAATGAACTAGAACTAGAACTGAAATGAACTAGAACTGAAATGAACTAAAATATGAAATGAACTAGAACTGAACTAGAACTGAACTAGAACTGAACTAGAACTGAACTAGAACTGAACTAGAACTGAACTAGAACTGAACTAGAACTGAACTAGAACTGAACTAGAACTGAACTAGAACTGAACTAGAACTGAACTAGAACTGAACTAGAACTGAACTAGAACTGAACTAAAACTGAACTAGAACTGAACTAGAACTGAACTAGAACTGAACTAGAACTGAACTAGAACTGAACTAGAACTGAACTAGAACTGAACTAGAACTGAACTAGAACTGAACTAGAATTGAACTGGAACTAAACTAGAATTTAACTGGAACTAAACCAGAACTGAACTAGAACTGAACTAGAACCAAACTAGAAATAAAATTAAATTTAATTTACCAATTTTTATTTTCTGAGTGTTAATAGCTTTATAGTTTGTTATAGTAGTATCTTTATCATGTATTATTTTAGTTTCTTGTTACTAATAGTTTTGTTCTCTGCTTATTTTCTAACATTCTTTTCTCATTTTTATTTTCCTGAACCAAAATTTAAATTCATATTCAGAAAAAATTTACATACATAAGTAAAGATGACAATATGGTTTTTTGTACCGTAAATTCCTGTATCTTTGTATAACACCAACAGACATATTTTCATATTTCCCAAATTGTGAAATTTTTTCTGTTCTTTTTTTTTTGGGGTTGGCTTCTTAATTTTTGTATACTTTTTTTAATATTTTCTTTTATGTACAGTTTATGCTCTATGAAACAATATAAATATTTAACAATATTGTTGTAGAAAGGACTACATGTTCGTACACTATTTTCAATAGTATTTTAAAAGAAAACCATTAATATTTCAAATTGAAACCATTCTATACCGAACTCTTCAAAATTTGAAAAAGCAATTTATATTTGGAACATATCTTTTATGTCGGATTTTTATTTATATATTGATCAAGGCGTTAGGATGTTACTCGTCACAAAATCAAGTCGAATTTCATCAAATGCGAGTTATAAACAATTAAATTTTGAAAAATTTTGGAAATTCAATTTGAAAATTTTAAACACAAGTAGAAATGGTGTACTTTATTATATGTATTTATGAATATGTGAAATTACATTTAATAAAAACACATATAGACGATAATATAAACATACATATAGTATGTATGTATAGACATGGTTATACATATGCATGTGTATGTAACATAGTATGTATATCTGTTAACATGTACGTGTGTACATATCCTGTTATTGTTGATTACCATGACAATATTGTGTTGGTCTTGATTGTGTTGTATTTAGCAAATGGAATAGGAAAGTAGTTTAACCCAAACTAAAACTACATTTCATACATAGCAAATGACACACAAACAAACAAGGATGAATACACAAATACACTTGTATATGTATATTCATATTATTAAGTACCTACATTTATATGCAGCCAAAACACATCCTTATACTAGTTAGTTTATTTACACAGATATTCTAACTAATACACACAAAGAAACACACATAAATTCCAGCAGTTTAACAAGGAGTCTAAGTGTATACCTTTTAGATGGTAATTCTTGGAAATGTTTTAGTACTTTATTGACATGATGATGATGTTTTATATTTTCGACTCATTTGACATGTAATGTATATGAAAATTCAACAATAGTTTACAACAGTGGTACTAAGTAATCTATTCCGGAGTCAATAGTCACTTTAGTTTTTTAGGTAATTCAGAGGAAAGACACCTACTCCGAACTACAGGTATGTAGTATGTATGTAGATGTGTATGTATACATTTGTCTAATGATACTAATATCATGTACATGTCATTGACAAGATTATTATTTGCATAATATTGACCAATAAATGTTACACAATTGTGTCCGTCTCACGAAGTATGTATGTATGTATATACATATGCAAGTATATTTCTAGAACCATTCTACTTACATTATAGTCTTGTATTTCTACATGTAGCCGTGTTGCTTAGAAAGGAGGATATAACATGAACCATATTGCTACTAAACAAATTTATTTAGAAATTTATTCACTCATACACATATGACTATAGCTTAGCATAAAGTCCTTTTTTATTTAATATTAAACATTTTTATATGGAAATTTTTTTTCTCTGATAACATATATTTATAGAGAATAAATAATAAGATTGCAAAAAAATATCGACTGGTTGATTGTTGTAATGAAAATATTTATATTAAAAAATTTAAAACAATTTGGTCTTGGCATAGGAAATATTATTATTTATTAAGTGAAAATTTTATCATTTCAACAGGGATAAAATGAATGCACTCTAAAAATTAACTCCTCAGCAGTTTAACAAAGAGTCTATAAACTCGAAAATTACATTAATTCCACCTGTTTGGCTATTCTATAGACTAGACTATAGACTAGACTATAGACTAGACTATAGACTAGACTATAGACTAGACTATAGACTAGACTATAGACTAGACTATAGACTAGACTATAGACTAGACCTATAGACTAGACTATAGACTAGACTATAGACTAGACTATAGACTAGACTATAGACTAGACTATAGACTAGACTATAGACTAGACTATAGACTAGACTATAGACTAGACTATAGACTAGACTATAGACTAGACTATAGACTAGACTATAGACTAGACTATAGACTAGACTATAGACTAGACTATGACTAGACTATAGACTAGACTATAGACTAGACTATAGACTAGACTATAGACTAGACTATAGACTAGACTATAGACTAGACTATAGACTAGACTATAGACTAGACTATAGACTAGACTATAGACTAGACTATAGACTAGACTATAGACTAGACTATAGACTAGACTATAGACTAGACTATAGACTAGACTATAGACTAGACTATAGACTAGACTATAGACTAGACTATAGACTAGACTATAGACTAGACTATAGACTAGACTATAGACTAGACTATAGACTAGACTATAGACTAGACTATAGACTAGACTATAGACTAGACTATAGACTAGACTATAGACTAGACTATAGACTAGACTATAGACTAGACTATAGACTAGACTATAGACTAGACTATAGACTAGACTATAGACTAGACTATAGACTAGACTATAGACTAGACTATAGACTAGACTATAGACTAGACTATAGACTAGACTATAGACTAGACTATAGACTAGACTATAGACTAGACTATAGACTAG
This sequence comes from Lucilia sericata, assembly GCF_015586225.1. NCBI lineage: Eukaryota > Metazoa > Arthropoda > Insecta > Diptera > Calliphoridae > Lucilia > Lucilia sericata. Next base: position 38,641 of record NW_023995094.1, on the reverse strand, counting down.
ACTATAGACTAGACTATAGACTAGACTATAGACTAGACTATAGACTAGACTATAGACTAGACTATAGACTAGACTATAGACTAGACTATAGACTAGACTATAGACTAGACTATAGACTAGACTATAGACTAGATATAGACTAGGACTAGACTATAGACTAGACTATAGACTAGACTATAGACTAGACTATAGACTAGACTATAGACTAGACTATAGACTAGACCTATAGACTAGACTATAGACTAGACTATAGACTATACTATAGACTAGGACTATAGACTAGACTATAGACTAGGACTATAGACTAGACTATAGACTAGGACTATAGACTAGACTCTAGACTAGACTATAGACTAGGACTATAGACTAGACTATAGACTAGACTATAGACTAGACTATAGACTAGACTATAGACTAGACTATAGACTAGACTATAGACTAGACTATAGACTAGACTATAGACTAGACTATAGGACTAGACTATAGACTAGACTATAGACTAGACTATAGACTAGACTATAGACTAAGACTATAGACTAGACTATAGACTAGACTATAGACTAGACTATAGACTAGACTATAGACTAGACTATAGACTAGACTATAGACTAGACTATAGACTAGACTATAGACTAGACTATAGACTAGACTATAGACTAGACTATAGACTAGACTATAGACTAGACTATAGACTAGACTATAGACTAGACTATAGACTAGACTATAGACTAGACTATAGACTAGACTATAGACTAGACTATAGACTAGACTATAGACTAGACTATAGACTAGACTATAGACTAGACTATAGACTAGACTATAGACTAGACTATAGACTAGACTATAGACTAGACTATAGACTAGACTATAGACTAGACTATAGACTAGACTATAGACTAGACTATAGACTAGACTATAGACTAGACTATAGACTAGACTATAGACTAGACTATAGACTAGACTATAGACTAGACTATAGACTAGACTATAGACTAGACTATAGACTAGACTATAGACTAAACTATAAACTAGACTATAGACTAGACTATAGACTAGACTATAGACTAGACTAGACTATATACTAGACTATAGACTAGACTTTAGACTAGACTATAGAATAGACTAGACTATAGACTAGACTAGACTATAGACTAGACTATAGGACTAGACTATAGACTAGACTATAGACTAGACTATATACTAGACTATAGACTAGACGATAGACTAGACTATAGACTAGACTATAGACTAGGACTATAGACTAGACTATAGACTAGACTATAGACTAGACTATAGACTAGACTATAGACTAGACTATAGACTAGACTATAGACTAGACTATAGACTAGGACTATAGACTAGACTATAGACTAGACTATAGACTTAGACTATAGACTAGACTATAGACTAGACTACAGACTAGACTATAGACTAGACTATATAGACTAGACTATAGACTAGACTATAGACTAGACTATAGACTAGACTATAGACTAGACTATAGACTAGACTATAGACTAGACTAGACTAGACTATAGACTAGACTATAGACTAGACTATAGACAGACTATAGACTAGTCTATAGACTAGACTATAGACTAGACTATAGACTAGACTATAGACTAGACTATAGACTAGACTATAGACTAGACTATAGACTAGACTATAGACTAGTCTATAGACTAGACTATAGACTAGATTAGACTAGACTTTAGACTAGATTATAGACTATATTATAGACTTGAATACATATAAATCTTTATCTAAGCTATATAACTGCAGCACTTAGTTATAAAAATTTTGGTTTTCAGAATATGCATTTTAAATAAATATACATAATTTACTTATTCTATTTTACATTTCTATTTTATTTACAGAAAACACACAAAAAAATTTCCCTCCAAATTCTGTTATTTTTTAGCAGTTATTTGTACAACATGCAAATGATTTTTTTGCTATTGATTTTATAGATTTCATTGGAAATTTATTTTTAACATATAAACAAATACTACATAACAATAAATATTTATTACTTTGAACAACAGATTTAACGAGAATAAAAATTTGTTTAAATCCTATATCTAAAATGGAAAATCTATAGAAGAATCAAAGCAGAGCATATACGACAAGAAAGACCAGCTACAATAGGATATTAAATTCAGGACTTTAAAAGCATATTGATTGTATTAAGCTGTCTAAAATTTAATATTTTTGGGCTTATTGTAGGGTACATCTATATACATACGTATATAAAAATTGCCATTTTCAACCAGTAAAATTTTATTTAATAGACTCCAACCAAATACCCTGCCGATCATATTCCTTCACATTCACATACAAACCTTTGCTTAAATGCCATGAACCAGTACCAATAACTAAATTGCAATAAATGTTACATTAAACAATGGTGTCTAAAATTTAAAGCATAATTTTTTCTCCCATTTTTCCACTTTTATGTTCAGCAAGGACATTGAACGGGATTGTGAGGCGTGAGTATGCGAGTACAATATTTAATATAATAGCACATTGTTAATGTGTCTGTGGTTTTGTTTTGTGTATATCAGTACGTAACAGTTTTGGGATGTATGTCTTTTTCTCCAATTTTTTTTCAGACGTTTTACTGTCATGTGGGAGATATCACAGCCAAATACAAAACCAGTGAATTCAAAAAGGAGTAAAATATATACAAAAATGTGTAAAACAGAAAATATGAAACAAACCAAACATGGAACGTAAAAAAGTTACATCTAGAATGTTTTTGTTTCATTCTTCTGTTATTTACTTTTTTTTGGAAGAAAATTACAATAATTGAGCTGGGAATTTGGGTAGGAGAGTTTTTATTGTTAAAACGAGTGAATTAATAGGGGACATATAAAAATAAATGTAGAGATGATATTTGAACTAAAGTATGAAATGCAATCTGTGTAGGCATTTTTACATTTAAATAACAACACACCCTTATTGTAAAAAACAACTATTTAAATTGAAACCCTTATTTGAGGGCCCTCTTTTGGATTAACTGTAGTAGTATAGAATTAGAAGTAACTAGAACAGAACTAGAAAGAATTAGAACTGAACTAGAACTGAACTAGAACTGAACTAGAACTGAACTAGAACTGACTGAACTAGAACTAGAACTGAACTAGAACTGAACTAGAACTGAACTAGAACTGAACTAGAACTGAACTAGAACTGAACTAGAACTGAACTAGAACTGAACTAGAACTGAACTAGAACTGAACTAGAACTGAACTAGAACTGAACTAGAACTGAACTAGAACTGAACTAGAACTGAACTAGAACTGAACTAGAACTGAACTAGAACTGAACTAGAACTGAACTAGAAACTGAACTAGAACTGAACTAGAACTGAACTAGAACTGAACTAGAACTGAACTAGAACTGAACTAGAACTGAACTAGAACTGAACTAGAACTGAACTAGAACTGAACTAGAACTGAACTAGAACTGAACTAGAACTGAACTAGAATGAACTAGAACTGAACTAGAACTGAACTAGAACTGAACTAGAATGAACTAGAACTGAACTAGAACTGAACTAGAACTGAACTAGAACTGAACTAGAACTGAACTAGAACTGAACTAGAAGAACTAGAACTGAACTAGAACTAGAACTGAACTAGAACTGAACTAGAACTGAACTAAAACTGAACTAGAACTGAACTAGAACTGAACTAGAACTGAACTAGAATGAACTAGAACTGAACTAGAACTGAACTAGAACTGAACTAGAACTAAACTAGAACTGAACTAGAACTGAACTAGAACTGAACTAGAACGGAACTAGAACTGAACTAGAACTGAACTAGAACTGAACTAGAACTGAACTAGAACTGAACTAGAACTGAACTAGAACTGAACTAGAACTGAACTAGAACTGAACTAGAACTGAACTAGAACTGAACTAGAACTGAACTAGAACTGAACTAGAACTGAACTAGAACTGAACTACAACTGAACTAGAACTGAACTAGAACTGAACTAGAACTGAACTAGAACTGAACTAGAACTGAACTAGAACTGAACTAGAACTGAACTAGAACTGAACTAGAACTGAACTAGAACTGAACTAGAACTGAACTAGAACTGAACTAGAACTGAACTAAATGAACTAGAAAACTAGAACTGAAACGAACTGAACTAGAACTGCACTAGAACTGAACTAGAACTGAACTAGAACAGAACTAAAACTGAACTATAACTGAACTAGAACTGAACTAGAACAGAACTAAAACTGAACTAGAACAGAACTAGAACAGAACTAGAACAGAACTAGACCAGAACTAGAACAGAACTAGAACAGAACTAGAACAGAACTAGAACAGAACTAGAACAGAACTAGAACAGAACTAGAACAGAACTAGAACAGAACTAGAACAGAACTAGAACAGAACTAGAACAGAACTAGAACAGAACTAGAACAGAAGAACAGAACAGAACTAGAACAGAACTAGAACAGAACTAGAACAGAAAGAAGAAAGAAGAACAGAACTAGAGCAGAACAGAACTAGAACAGAACTAGAACAGAACTAGAACAGAACTAGAACAGAACTAGAACAGAACTAGAACAGAACTAGAACAGAACTAGAACAGAACTAGAACAGAACAGAACTAGAACAGAACTAGAACAAAACTAGAACAAAACTAGAACAGAACTAGAACAGAACTAGAACAGAAAAGAACAGAACTAGAACAGAAGTAGAAAGAACTAGAACAGAACTAGAACAAACTAGAACAGAACTAGAATAGAACTAGAACAGAAATAGAACAGAACTAGAACAGAACTAGAACACAACTAGAACAGAACTAGAACAGAACTAGAACAGAACTAGAACAGAACTAGAACAGAACTAGAACAGAACTAGAACAGAACTAGAACAGAACTAGAACAGAACTAGAACAGAACTAGAACAGAACTAGAACAGAACTAGAACAGAGCTAGAACAGAACTAGAACAGAACTAGAACAGAACTAGAACAGAACTAGAACAGAACTAGAACAGAACTAGAACAGAACTAAACAGAACTAAAACAGAACTAGAACAGAACTAGAACAGAACTAGAACAGAACTAGTACAGAACTAGAACAGAACTAGAACAGAACTAGAACAGAACTAGAACAGAACTAGAACAGAACTAGAACAGAAACTAGAACAGAACTAGAACAGAACTAGAACAGAACTAGAACAGAACTAGAACAGAACTAGAACAGAACTAGAACAGAAACTAGAACAGAACTAGAACAGAACTAGAACAGAACTAGAACAGAACTAGAACAGAACTAGAAACAGAACTAGAACAGAACTAGAACAGAACTAGAACAGAACTAGAACAGAACTAGAACAGAACTAGAACAGAACTAGAACAGAACTAGAACAGAACTAGAACGGAACTAGAACAGAACTAGAACAGAACTAGAACAGAACTAGAACAGAACTAGAACAGAACTAGAAAAGAACTAGAATAGAACTAGAATAGAACTAGAACAGAACTAGAACAGAACTAGAACAGAACTAGAACAGAACTAGACAGAACTAGAACAGAACTAGAACAGAACTAGAACAGAAGAAGAACAGAACTAGAGCAGAACTAGAACAGAACTAGAACAGAACTAGAACAGAACTAGAACAGAACTAGAACAGAACTAGAACAGAACTAGAACAGAACTAGAACAGAACTAGAACAAAACTAGAACACAACTAGAACAGAACTAGAACAGAACTAGAACACGAAACAAGAACAGAACTAGAACAGAAGTAGAAAAGAACTAGAACAGAACAAGAACAAAACTAGAACAGAACTAGAATAGAACTGGAACAGAACTAGAACAGAAATAGAACAGAACTAGAACAGAACTAGAACAGAACTAGAACAGAACTAGAACAGAACTAGAACAGAACTAGAACAGAATAGAACAGAACTAGAACAGAACTAGAACAGAACTAGAACAGAACTAGAACAGAACTAGAACAGAACTAGAACAGAACTAGAACAGAACTAGAACAGAGCTAGAACAGAGCTAGAACAGAACTAGAACAGAACTAGAACAGAACTAGAACAGAACTAGAACAGAACTAGAACAGAACTAGAACAGAATCTAAAACAGAACTAAAACAGAACTAGAACAGAACTAGAACAGAACTAGAACAGAACTAGTACAGAACTAGAACAGAACTAGAACAGAAACTAGAACAGAACTAGAACAGAACTAGAACAGAAACTAGAACAGAACTAGAACAGAACTAGAACAGAACTAGAACAGAACTAGAACAGAACTAGAACAGAACTAGAACAGAACTAGAACAGAACTAGAACAGAACTAGAACAGAACTAGAACAGAACTAGAACAGAACTAGAACAGAACTAGAACAGAACTAGAACAGAACTAGAACAGAACTAGAACAGAACTAGAACAGAACTAGAACAGAACTAGAACAGAACTAGAACGGAACTAGAACAGAACTAGAACAGAACTAGAAACAGAACTAGAACAGAACTAGAACAGAACTAGAAAAACTAGAACTAGAATAGAACTAGAATAGAACTAGAACAGAACTAGAACAGAACTAGAACAGAACTAGAACAGAACTAGAACAGAACTAGAACAGAACTAGAACAGAACTAGAACAGAACTAGAACAGAACTAGAACAGAAAGGAACTAGAACAGAACAGAACTAGAACTGAACTAGAACTGAACTAGAACTGAACTAGAACTGAACTAGAACTGAACTAGAACTGAACTAGAACTGAACTAGAACTGAACTAGAACTGAACTAGAACTGAACTAGAACTGAACTAGAACAGAACTAGAACTGAACTAGAACAGAACTAGAACTGAACTAGAACAGAATTGAACTATAACGGAACTATTTCATAAAAATAAGACACATAAGGCCAGCGTTCGGACAGGCCTTACTTTCAACAATACATATTTTCCTGTCCACTTTGGGATAAAATTCCTGACAATGTCCTACAAAAAATTTATACACCAACCATAACCATTAATAAAATATAAACATTTTTGACTGTGTTCAGAATGACAATCCAGCAACGAGCTTTAAAAATATTTACAACAAATAAATACGATGACAATTTTACAGTTCAGAATTGTTAAAAATCAACAACAACAACAATAAAACAAAACCATATAAAAACATAAATTAAAATTTTAAATAAAATAGAGAATGTGTTAAACAAACAAAATAAATAAAACAATTTTATAATCAAGTTATTGAAGTGTAAGATAATAAAATTTTAATTTAAACATGTTGCCAAGGTTGGTACAGTTTGATGAAGGGGGGAGTTTTGTGAGCAAGAGGAAACGGATGTAGGCTGTTATTGCTTGTACAAACAAAACTTTGAATTGTTGAAATAGAATTTGTTGAAAAATAATTAAATGTTTATTATGGTCAAACACCGAATTTGTTTTATTTAGGATAAAATAATAACAACAATTATGTGTGGAAAATGAAAATTTAGTAAAATTTTAGTCTGAAATTAGTAAGCTTTCACAAAATTTTACTAGCAGCCGTGTTACTTCAAATTAAGGAAACATAATTTAGAGATTTATTTTACGCTTGATTTATTTGTATATTGCAACATATTTGAAAACAATTATAAGAACTTATTGATTCAAATTTTTACAACTTTAAGCCTCACAAAGCTCCCTCTATTTCAAAAAAGTCTTTATTTGTTCAACTAGATTTACCAAACTTTTCCATAAATCAATATATTTCCTCTTTAATTCCTGGAATTATATTATCACTTCTCAAAGTTGCCCTCAATTTCAAACTAGTCTTTTAATTAAATTTGTTTTGAAGCACAATGTGTCAGTAATTTCTAATAGAATTAATGTCTACAATTTCGCTCCCTTTTCCTTTTCAATTCCGATTACTAAACTCTCAAGGGGTCATTTTTCACCCTGGCCCAAAAAAAAAAAACATAAAACTAAAAACTGACACCCCCTTGTAAATTACAAGGGTGGGTGGTGATTTTAGCATAAACAAAATGACCATAAAACCACCAAAAAATAACAAATGTTTAGTGGTATTGTTTGGACAGTATATAGTCCGCCAGTCATTCAAATGAATACATTGTCACTTTCATGAACTATGGCCAAAGAAAAAAAAAAAAACTAAATTATTCCATCACAATGACAATGGAAAAGACCAAACAAATACATTGAGCGTGAAATAAAATAATTACTATTACGATAAAATTTATACAAAATAATTTCATATAAAACCCTCCAATATATTTACAATATGTATGTTGCCCACAATTGAAACACACAAAAAAGGAAAAACTAGAGAAATGAGGGCTAAATTTTAAGTACTGACATAAAATAAAATTTAAAACTTGAACTAAATTTTTATGCCACAAAATTAAAGGAAATTAAATATGCTACAAATTTTATTTAAACAAACTTATGTTTACTTTTAAAATCGTAGTATTTTCCTTCATACATGTATAATAGTGGTGGTTTGCTTACTTTAAAGTCTGTCAACTTTTTTCTTTGTTCAGTAGATAGATGTTTTAAAAATTACTGTGAAATGTGTTTGATTCACAAAATTGTCCCGAGTAAATACGAAACCAAAATTATACATTAAGTTAGGCGGTCAAGCGTTATAAAGGTCAGTAACAACAAAGCATCGTAGAGGTCAGCCGGCATTTGTTACCGGAAACCTAAAGGGAGATTTACTTTAGCAAACAAGGCAACCTTAAGAGGATTTGCGAAAAAATATTATATTAGTATTTATCAGGATAATATTAATACATCATGTTGTAAATGAGTGTTATATGTGCGTGTCTCTCATTCTCTATCTCTTTTAACTTATAAATAGATAAGGTTAAAGGTATAGTTAATCTTTAAAGAGCTTAGTGCAAAAATTTATAAGAAACAAAGTAAATAAGGGAATAATTATATTAAATGTTAATTCAGTTCTAGCTGAGCTCTAGTTCAGTTCTAGTTCAGTTCTAGGTCTAGTCAGTTCTAGTTCAGTTCTAGTTCAGTTCTAGTTCAGTTCTAGTTCAGTTCTAGTTCAGTTCTAGTTCAGTTCTAGTTCAGTTCTAGTTCAGTTCTAGTTCAGTTCTAGTTCAGTTCTAGTTCAGTTCTAGTTCAGTTCTAGTTCAGTTCTAGTTCAGTTCTAGTTCAGTTCTAGTTCAGTTCTAGTTCAGTTCTAGTTCAGTTCTAGTTCAGTTCTAGTTCAGTTCTAGTTCAGTTCTAGTTCAGTTCTAGTTCAGTTCTAGTTCAGTTCTAGTTCAGTTCTAGTTCAGTTCTAGTTCAGTTCTAGTTCAGTTCTAGTTCAGTTCTAGTTCAGTTCTAGTTCAGTTCTAGTTCAGTTCTGGTTCAGTTCTAGTTCAGTTCTAGTTCAGTTCTAGTTCAGTTCTAGTTCAGTTCTAGTTCAGTTCTAGTTCAGTTCTAGTTCAGTTCTAGTTCAGTTCTAGTTCAGTTCTAGTTCAGTTCTAGTTCAGTTCTAGTTCAGTTCTAGTTCAGTTCTAGTTCAGTTCTAGTTCAGTTCTAGTTCAGTTCTAGTTCAGTTCTAGTTCAGTTCTAGTTCAGTTCTAGTTCAGTTCTAGTTCAGTTCTAGTTCAGTTCTAGTTCAGTTCTAGTTCAGTTCTAGTTCAGTTCTAGTTCAGTTCTAGTTCAGTTCTAGTTCAGTTCTAGTTCAGTTCTAGTTCAGTTCTAGTTCAGTTCTAGTTCAGTTCTAGTTCAGTTCTAGTTCAGTTCTAGTTCAGTTCTAGTTCAGTTCTAGTTCTAGTTCAGTTCTAGTTCAGTTCTAGTTCAGTTCTAGTTCAGTTCTAGTTCAGTTCTAGTTCAGTTCTAGTTCAGTTCTAGTTCAGTTCTAGTTCAGTTCTAGTTCAGTTCCAGTTCAGTTCTAGTTCAGTTCTAGTTCAGTTCTAGTTCAGTTCTAGTTCAGTTCTAGTTCAGTTCTAGTTCAGTTCTAGTTCAGTTCTAGTTCAGTTCTAGTTCAGTTCTAGTTCAGTTCTAGTTCAGTTCTAGTTCAGTTCTAGTTCAGTTCTAGTTCAGTCTGTTCAGTTCTCAGTTCAGTTCTAGTTCAGTTCTAGTTCAGGTTCATGTTCAGTTCTAGGTCAGTAAGTTCATGTTTCCAGGAACTTTTTCTTAAATTATATAAAATTTTAATTATTAAAGCAATCCTTTTAAAAAAAATATTTCTATTACATTACTAATCAAGATGCTCAACTATTACACTCAAGGGTTTTTCTCTTCCATCCACAAATTTTTATTTAATAAATTTCAATTCAATGCCACCAACTAAGCATATTAAGATTTAGAAAATCATTTAACTTGTTTGTTGTTTTTTATTAAACTTATAAATTAAAATGCAATGCAAAGAGAGAAAGAAATTAAATAAACTTAATTTAAATTTCATTTCTAAAATCTCTTGCCTATTTCTAATTTATATAGTTAAATGAAAATTACAAACGTTATACAACTCCTTGCTCCTATAGATCCATTTGTACTCATAATTCTATACATAAAGTCTAAACCAATTTTCATATTCTGCACTTAATTTATTTGAATTTAAATGCTTTAACTTTTGACAGCCTAAAGTCATTAATTTAAATTCGAGTCTGTTGTAAAAACGACTGTGGCAGTTGTAGATGTAGCAGTAGTAGTTGAAGTAGTAACAACTACAACAATAGCAATAATAATGACAACACTAACAACTTGTAGAATAGTTGTAGTTGTTGAATATACGAGTAGTTTTTTTTTTGTCGAAAATACTATTTCAAACTTATACATACATTTAGTTAGACAAATACGAACATTCATTCATACATGGAACATGAAGCATGGATGGACATTTATACCAATTGTTTGAACAATTTGGGTGGTCTAACCACACTGACACTTAGAATCTATTTAAGAGGGATAATTTAACCGAAAGACAGGCAAACATTCTGGTAGACATACAGAATAGTTTAAACGAACATATAACCCCACAAATGTACAACCATGCAACACCATCATCATCATTTATTATTGAGAGAACAAAAAAATTTTCCCCAAAAAAAAAAAGTTTTACTCAAACATACACAAATTATGTGGCAGAACTTTAAGGTTCATTTTAAAGTCTGATTTTTTTTTTTTCTGTTGGTTCTCACTTTAGTACTAAAAACAAAGTGTTTTTAAAACTCTGTGTTTATTGTCCTTGTGGGTGGCCTCTTCTCTAAATAATACATCATTATCGATATGGCCAAAGTTGTAGTTAACTGAATGAGAGCTTTTTGGTTTGGAAGTGAATGAACAGAAGAAGTGAAAAAAGACAAAAGTTAATAAAGATTAATGTTTTACAACGGAGATAATTTTTGGGGCCAAATTATCTATAAAAATTGTTTTACAAAAAAAAAAAAAAGGAAAACGACCCAAGGGAAGGGAAAATGTATATTTTTATATTAATTTTCAGTCAAAGTTAAAAATCATTTATTAAGGTTTAAATGATGTAATACAGAAGTTTATTACTCTTTAATTTAAGGATTGTATTTTGTTATGAAATGTTAATAAAGAAGATGTATTCAAATTGTTTTAAATTTATATTACAGCATGCTAGTAATAGTCTATAGTCGTCTAGTCTTTAGTCTAGACTATAGTCTAGTCTATCTAGTCTATAGTCTAGTCTATAGTCTAGTCTATAGTCTAGTCTATAGTCTAGTCTATAGTCTAGTCTATAGTCTAGTCTATAGTCTAGTCTATAGTCTAGTCTATAGTCTAGTCTATAGTCTAGTCTATAGTCTAGTCTATAGTCTAGTCTATAGTCTAGTCTATAGTCTAGTCTATAGTCTAGTCTATAGTCTAGTCTATAGTCTAGTCTATAGTCTAGTCTATAGTCTAGTCTATAGTCTAGTCTATAGTCTAGTCTATAGTCTAGTCTATAGTCTAGTCTATCTAGTCATAGTCTAGTCATAGTCTAGTCTATAGTCTAGTCTATAGTCTAGTCTATAGTCTAGTCTATAGTCTAGTCTATAGTCTAGTCTATAGTCTAGTCTATAGTCTAGTCTATAGTCTAGTCTATAGTCTAGTCTATAGTCTAGTCTAGTCTATAGTCTAGTCTAGTCTATAGTCTAGTCTAGTCTATAGTCTAGTCTATAGTCTAGTCTATAGTCTAGTCTATAGTCTAGTCTATAGTCTAGTCCATAGTCTAGTCTATAGTCTAGTCTAAAGTCTAGTCTATAGTCTAGTCTAAAGTCTAGTCTATAGTCTAGTCTATAGTCTAGTCTATAGTCTAGTCTATAGTATAGTCTAGTCTATAGTCTAGTCTATAGTATAGTCTATAGTCTAGTCTATAGTGTAGTCTATAGTCTAGTCTATAGTATAGTCTATAGTCTAGTCTATAGTCTAGTCTATAGTCTAGTCTATAGTCTAGTCTATAGTCTAGTCTATAGTCTAGTCTATAGTCTAGTCTATAGTCCAGTCTATAGTCTAGTCTATAGTCTAGTCTATAGTCTAGTCTATAGTCTAGTCTATAGTCTTAGTCTAGTACTATAGTCTAGTCTATAGTCTAGTCTATAGTTAGTCTATAGTCTAGTCTATGTCTAGTCTATAGTCTAGTCTATAGTCTAGTCTATAGTCTAGTCTATAGTCTAGTCTATAGTCTAGTCTATAGTCTAAGTCTATCTAGTCTAGTCTATAGTCTAGTCTATAGTCTAGTCTATAGTCTAGTCTATGTCTAGTCTATAGTATAGTCTATAGTTTAGTCTATAGTCTAGTCTATAGTCTAGTCTATAGTCCTAGTCTATAGTCTGTTATAGTTAGTCTATAGTCTAGTCTATAGTCTAGTCTATAGTCTAGTCCTAGTCTAGTCTATAGTCCTAGTCTATAGTCTAGTCTATAGTCTAGTCTATAGTCTAGTCTATAGTCTAGTCTATAGTCTAGTCTATAGTCTAGTCTATAGTCTAGTCTATAGTCTAGTCTATAGTCTAGTCTATAGGCAGTCTATAGTCTAGTTTAGTCTATCGTATAGTCTAGTTATGTCTAGTCTATAGTCTAGTCTATAGTCTAGTCTATAGTCTAGTCTATAGTCTAGTCCATAGTCTAGTCTATAGTCTAGTCTATAGTCTAGTCTATAGTCTAGTCTATAGTCTAGTCTATGGTCTAGTCTATAGTCTAGTCTATAGTCTAGTCTATAGTCTAGTCTATAGTCTAGTCTATAGTCTAGTCTATAGTCTAGTCTATAGTCTAGTCTATAGTCTAGTCTATAGTCTAGTCTATAGTCTAGTCTATAGTCTAGTCTATAGTCTAGTCTATAGTCTAGTCTATAGTCTAGTCTATAGTCTAGTCTATAGTCTAGTCTATAGTCTAGTCTATAGTCTAGTCTATAGTCTAGTCTATAGTCTAGTCTATAGTCTAGTCTATAGTCTAGTCTATAGTCTAGTCTATAGTCTAGTCTATAGTCTAGTCTATAGTCTAGTCTATAGTCTAGTCTATAGTCTAGTCTATAGTCTAGTCTATAGTCTAGTCTATAGTCTAGTCTATAGTCTAGTCTATAGTCTAGTCTATAGTCTAGTCTATAGTCTAGTCTATAGTCTAGTCTATAGTCTAGTCTATAGTCTAGTCTATAGTCTAGTCTATAGTCTAGTCTATAGTCTAGTCTATAGTCTAGTCTATAGTCTAGTCTATAGTCTAGTCTATAGTCTAGTCTATAGTCTAGTCTATAGTCTAGTCTATAGTCTAGTCTATAGTCTAGTCTATAGTCTAGTCTATAGTCTAGTCTATAGTCTAGTCTATAGTCTAGTCTATAGTCTAGTCTATAGTCTAGTCTATAGTCTAGTCTATAGTCTAGTCTATAGTCTAGTCTATAGTCTAGTCTATAGTCTAGTCTCTAGTCTAGTCTATAGTCTATATAGTCTATAGTCTAGTCTATAGTCTAGTCTATAGTCTAGTCTATAGTCTGGTCTATAGACTAGTCTATAGTCTAGTCTATAGTCTAATCTATAGTCTGGTCTATAGTCTAGTCTATAGTCTAGTCTATAGTCTAGTCTATAGTCTAGTGTATAGCCTAGTAAGAAACTGTATTTCAATTTTGTGTTATTAGTTATTCATAGCTTTGCCTCCAATTATGTTTTCGTCCTTTTTCACCTTTTCTTTCCATTGAAAATTGTCTCTTTTACTGCATAATGCACTTTTTAATGTGAATATTTCTTTTCATACAAAATTGTTCTTTTCACACAAAATTATTCCTTACACCGAAAATTGAACTTTTTTTAATTCCCTGCAAAAGTGAACTACTTCCTACAAACACTGATAACAAACAGTTCTTTTTTAAGCCAACATTCTACTGGCTTCAATTCTTAGAAAAAAATGTCTTGACTAATTGCTACAAAATTTAACATTTTTTCTAGCGCATTTTTTTGTTGTTAGAATAACACTTTCCCTAACAAGTACCATTAAAACCAATTTCAATTCCTATAAAGTGTTTTTATGACATGTTGTCTTTCTTTGATGATTGTTAAATAGAATATATTTCTTCAATTATTTTCTATATACAGACATTATCTAATAAGTCAACATGTCACAAACAATTGAATGTTTTAGTTTTTTTATGTATTTGTTTTCCTTTCATTTGGTTTTCATGTCGCAGCATCTTTATTCTTCAATGGAGTTAGCTAGTGCTAGCTAGTAATCTTAAGTTATTGTAACAAGTCGGAAGATGTGTACTTCTATTCAATTTTTATTATAAACGAGTATTATTTCAATTGGTTTTCAAAGATATCGTTGCTTGACAGTTGGGTCTTTATGTCTGCGGAATAAGAAAACTATAAAAAACATAAAATGTTTTCCTCTTCGGTAGTCTTGGGTTTTTGGGAAAAACAAGATGTTATCTTTGGCAACGTTTTATACTTTGTAGCTATTGTTGCCATTAGGGAACATCATATTTTGTGGTATACACTAGTTTAGTTGGTTGGGGGAGATGGGGAGTGGAATTAAGTGCGTTGCATATTTGTTGTATTAGTATAGTTCTTGAAGTTGTTTCAATTCAATTACAAGTTACATTTAAAATAAGTATTTCTAACCACTTTCTAAATGAATTACAAAAAACTTATATTGTTTCCTCCAGACTGGCGAAAAAACAGCTAGTGTCAATATTTATTTTAGAAGTCTGAACGGTAGTTTTTGGATAAAATGGCGGACCAAGGTTTTTGTTTGAGAATTTGGTTTCAACAACACTTTTCTATTTCTTTTGTGAACAAATTTTGTTAAGTAAATTTCTGATTTTCTTAGGGTCCCTGGACTATTTTTGTATTTTCCTGAAATATCTAGTACATGTCACTTTATTTAGCTGACACACGGTGCCACTAAATGCAGCCACCAAAAAAAGTAAACCAACAGTAGAAAAAAGTAAGAGACAAGTTAAAAGAGGGAGATACACTAATATCAATGAAACAAATAAAGTAGCCCTTACTGCAGCAATGATAACGCAAAAACTGCTGCAGTAGTATACTGATGCATCCAACCATTTACACTGCCCTGCAGTTAAAAGGGACAGTCCCTCCCAACTATATTATTATTAAAGGACAAATGATTAATAACTACAGTCAGACTTTGGTCGGTAATGATTACATAAAGAAATTCATTACATGGTCAATTACAATTACTTTGTATGTGTAACTAAGCATTAACCAATTCTAAGTATTAATAATTGAATTTTTACCAATTATAATTCTTTACATGGTCAATTACAATTACTTGTTATGTGTAATTGAGCAATAACCAATTACAAGTATTTGTAATTGGTTATTGCTAACATTTGAAGTTATTTTAATTGAAGCTTTAACAGTTACAATTAGTTGTAATTGAAGTTTTGTCAATAACAATTATTTGTAATTAAAGTTTTGACAATTACAGTTATTTGTAATTCTAATTGAAATTTTGCCAATTGTAATTAATTACAATTATAATTGAAGTTTACCATTAGTTGTAATTGATAACCAGCTATTAGTAATTACAAATTACTTGCAATTATAAGGGAAAACATTAATAATTATAAGTAATTGTAATTGACATAATTACAAATAATTGTAATTGGCTAAACTTTAATTACAATTACAAATAGTTGTTATTGACAAAACTTCAACTACAAATAGTTGTTATTGACATAACATCAATTACAACTAATTGTAATTGGTAAAGATTCAATTACAATTACTTCAAATGTAATTGTAATTGAAAATGTAACCATTACCACCCAAGCCGCGGTAAAATTCAAAACAAGTTAAGGTTCACGATTACTATGAAATACTTTAGAGACCAGGCATGGGTGGTAATGACTATATTTTCAATTATAAGTACATTTGAAGTAATTGTAATTGAAGATTCACCAATTACAATTACTTGTAACTGTAATTAAAGTTTATCCAATTACAATTATTTGTAATTACTTGTAATTGTAATTGAAGTTTTGCCTATTACTTTTAATTGTAATTGAAGTATTTTCAGTAACAATAACTTGTAATTGTAAATTTTGTTCTTTATAATTGCATGTAATTTTGTAATTAGTAATACCTAAATTACAAGTAATTAATTGTAATTACAAGTAATTTTAATTGCAATTACAAGTAATTGTAATTGGCAAAACTTCAATTACAATTACAACTAATTGTAAGTTGTTATTAGTCAATTACACATTACAAGTAATTGTAATTGGAAAAACTTCAATTACAATTACAAATAGTTGTAATTGTTATTTCTCAATTACACATTACAAGTAATTGTAATTGACAATGTAGTGAATTACTTTGTATAATCATTACCCCCCATGCCTGTTAGAGACGACTAACTTCCTCTTGTATTACATGGTTAGGCAGTTAGGAAAACTATTGGCCATAGAATCCTCATAAAGCTGCAGGGTAAAATCTAGAAAAGAAGAAGCTTGCTACTACTGATGACTCTGATGATGATATTGATGGTATTGTACTAGTGATGGTGGCATATTCTAGTGTCAGTCAGTTCACTTGTGGTTCGACAGCCATAAGACATTTCCAATTACACATGATCAGTCTGTCCTTCCCCACTTTTTTCTTTTCGTATTTTTTTTTTAAGTGCGTTACTCGCTATATAGATTACTTTACAAACATGTATCTAAAAACCGCAGTTGTAGTATGTTTTGTTTTTCGAACGTGTCCATATCTTTAGTTTTTTGCCCCGTTACCATTGTGAACGTTACACAACATTGTGCTAAAGTATGCAATATATTTTCAGCTTAAATTTGTCTTTATTTTCTGTGTAAATGTGTTGTTTCGTTCGTTTTTTCGTAGTTACATACATACATACATATGTATGTATGTATGTATGTATTTATTATACAATTGTATTGAATGTCACTATAGTTTGTTTTGGTTTTTATTACATTTTCTTTACAATTCATTTCAATTTCATTTCATATAGTAGTTTACATTGATACAATACAAATACAGAGACGATGACTTTTTTCCCCAACAATAGCGGAGTAGCAGCAATTGCAATAACAACAACAACAAAAAAATATGCGTCAATTAAGAAAAATTGCAATTCCAATAACTAAAATTGATGATGGTTGAAGGAAATACATACAAAAAAATAAAACTTTAGTATGACAAAAATTATATTGACTTCAAGCATGAAGTCTTAAAGACAGTAGTCGTAAGCAATATAACTCTAGCATAGTAGCAACTTGCAAAAAAATAAGATAAAATTATCAGAACAATGTAATTTTATTTTATCTTGTTATAAATAGAACTATAGAACTTAAGAAAACTGTACAGTTCATCAAACTAAAAGTAACATGGGTATAAATTTCCAATATCCTGAAAAAGGTTTAAAATTTTAAAAAATTATTTATGATAAAAAGAAACAAAATTTGGCGGAAATTTTATTAGTTCTTGCCCATGTTCAACTTTAAATTAATTAAAATAGAATTTATTCTAAACAGTATTTTTTTTTTTAAATTCAATCTTTTAAGGAAATTTTCAAATTAAATTATTTTTATGTTAATATCCTTAAAATTCGTCTTAACCCAATAACAAAATGCACTTTCAGTTAATTCACCCGTTTTAAAAAAGAATTGTAGTTTACTAAAGATGGCAGATGATTGTGTTATTGAGAAATGTATTTTTTATCTAAGTTTTCTTACTTATTATAGTTTTTCTTTTAAAAGGAAATGCATTAAATGTTTATTACAGCTACTCATCAATTTCCTTCTTAATAATGTCATACGCATTAAGGCTATTCACAGGTTGCTAGATTAACAACATAATAAAATTTATCATTTAAGCATTAAGCATTTATACATAGAGGTAAAAAGAAATATACACGCCTGGTATCAAATTGACACCAAACTGTTTATAATGTTTCGATAACATCCGTTGTCAACGTACGACAACACTATGCAAGGTTGACAACTTTGCAACAATTCGTTGTCGAAATCTAAATTTATTCACATCCGTGAATAGTGTATAAAATTTAGATTTCAACAACGGATTGTTGCAATTGTTGACAACTCTGCGTAGTCAACATTACATAGTGTTGTCGTACGTATGTATATACTTTGACAACGGACGTTATTGAAAAATCATAAAATCTTTGATGTCAATTTGATACCAGGCGTGTATATTTCGTTTTCCCTCTGTGTATAGACAAATCTTACAAGGTTGGACAGATCTGGCAATGTATTGAAAATGGAATGTTGTTCAGACAATTGTAAGAAAACCTGACAATTACAGTTGTAGAAAATTGTCTGACTATAAATTTATCTGCCAAGATAAGATGTCAGTTCATACTGTAGTGTGATTGTGTTATGACAAAAGTTGCCATGTCATATTTAGTCCTGACAATCTTAATATTTTCCAAAATGACAACGTTGCAGGAATTGTAATCTTACAATATTTTCAGAAAATTTTTCAGAAAAGGTCTAACAATCGTGTTAACTTTATGTCCTGTAAAGTTGTCTGAAGTTGTCATATAGTTGAGTGACACAAGCTGACAGATTCTATTTTTTTCCTGACAAATATTAATATTTTACAATATACTGACAATGATTTCACTGACAACGTTGCAAGACAAAATGTATAATCTTACAATGTTGGCAGAAACATATCTAACAACCTTGTGAACTTACAATTTTTGTCTTACAAAGTTGTCAGAAAAAGCATTGTCACATATGACATCTGACAACCATGTAAACACATTACGTTGCCATTGTAAGATAATTGTCTAACAAGTTTTATGCATCTGATAATGTCACCATATGGGTACATAAATTATTTCTATTGTCAACAAGGTACATTAAAAGAAACAAAACTGTAGTAAAAATGAAAAAGTTTTGGTCATGAGTAAGCACGATTCCAATTTTTGACAAACAACAACTGGCAGTTTTTAAATTTATTGTCAGGCAATGAAATTGTAAGATTTTCTTACAATTGTCTGAACTGCTTGACAACATTGTAAGATATATCAACTGTGTATACATGGCTTTAGCTATTTTCCGAACATTGCTCTGACAACATCGTAACATCTGACAGTAATGTATGTATAGACAGCTTTACATTTAAACTTTTTAATTAAAATTATTATTTGTAAAATGTAAATAAAATACAAAATATTAAAAGTTTATAAGGACATTTCATTATTTGATACATTCAATGAACTACCTTACTATTAAAGAAAATAAAAGTTATTTACTAAAGTAGTATACACAATACATTATAAGTAGCTACTAGTCGAGCGTACACGATGTAATTGTAATTACGCAGAAGAAAGTAATCGAAAACAATGTCATCAGATATTAAATACGCTAAAATAACTAACAACAATTATAGTTTACAAAAAGCTAATTGAATTTCTATTTTATAATTGCAAAAAGTGTATTATTATTTTCCGAAGATTTCAAAATAGATAAACATGATAGTAAGTGTTCTTAAAATAGTGTATTTTAAGGGAAAGTTAAAGAAAAGTTTAATGACTTTCTCTATAATTGTTAGAAGAAACAAAGAAACTTTTTAGCAGTTAATGAATTGTATTTCATGGGGGAAACAAAAAGGTATGGAGTTTACAATTTAGCCGCCAATTAAGTTTTTTTGTTCAAATTAATAAAATTTTATAATTTCGCAATTAGATAATAAAATTTTGTATATGAAAAAGAAAGAAAATTCAAAGGTTTAACATGTATAAGATACCTTACAATCATCACCATTAAACCCAGCATACTTCTCATTTATCCGATCCATTCATTGAGAAAAACGTCCGAAACACTCACTCACGCCCATCCGCAGTGAGGCATGTATACCCCTACATCCATCCCGTATTATATACCCTTGACACCAACTCATTTCCAACGCTTAGTCCCGCAGTCACTCCTCGGGGTTAATGCCGAGTGCTTTACGTGAACACCTGCCGTCATGGCCTATTTCACGGTGGTCTTTTTCAACCATAGGGTTAGCTTCTGTGACGACTCACCGAGTTGTCATTCGGTCCGAAATATAGATTTCACCGTGCATCAGTATTTTAACCGCAACTTACTCTCTCCGCGAACTTGGGTTTAAACTATAGCGGGCAACTGGCCAGCCGTAGTACCAGATTATGTAGTTCGCTGGTTAGACCCCTTGTCAATTCATTCCAAGGACTTATAGTCCCTGCAGGCTAGAGGTACTAGTAACACCTCTTTACCCCGGGCTTGCAATACACCAAGATGAGGGTCTTTCATTATGGAAACATGTCCTCTGTGGGTATCTATTGTCTTGGCGACAGCACCGAACTTATACAGAATTATAGACTTTACCGTGTATCAGTCTTTTAAACCAACATTCTCTTCCTGCGAGTTTGGGTTAAAACCACGGCCACCACGTACACCCCCAAAAGACCACTTTCTGTATGCCTTGTGTTCTACCGGTTCCCTTGATACCAGATTATAATGTTAGCTGGTTCGACCCCAGGTCTAATCATTCCAATAAAAGGCAGACATTTGATAGCACCAGTTTATAGTCCCTGCAGACTAGAGGTATTACTAGCACCTCCTTTCTTCCGGATTGCAATATGGGGAAGATCATCAAGGTAACATGTCCCTTTATGTTCTCCCTGATTGAAATTACATCAAGATGGGAAAGATCATCAAGGTAATATAACCCTTTATGTTGAAATCAGTTTTTAGAAGACCCCAGATATTCGCCCGAGTTTGGGTTAAAAACACGGCCACCACGTACACCCGGAGAAGACCACTTTCTGTGTGTCCTATGTTCTACCGGTTCCCGTGGTAACAGATTATAAGGTTAGTTGGTTTGACCCCAGATCTCATTATTCCAAGGAAAGGCGGACATTTGACAGCACCAGTTTATAGTCCCGGCAGACTAGAGGTATAAATAGCACCTCTTCTTCCGGATTGCAATATAGACAAGATCATCAAGATAACATGCCCCTTTATGTTTGCAATTACATCAAGATGGGAAAGATCATCAAGATAACATGACCCTTTATGTTGAGATCAGTTTTCAGAAGATACCAGATATTCGCTAGATCCGAATCTTCAATAATTCTCTTAAACATGCCTTCGAGAAGATCTCTATTCAAAATCAGCAAAATTAATACATAAATAATTGAGATATGAGTAAAATTCCTAGACAATCTCTGAAAACTTAATCTGTTTGTAGTTATTGTTTTGTTATGGCCAAAATCAGGGATGGAAAATTGTGTGAGGTAAATCAAGCAGATAAAAATTTAAAAATTTTAAATTTTGAAAAATTAAATGTTATTCTGGTTTCAAGGACTATATTGTGGTAGTTGTCGTATTTATATAGAACATGAAGTAATGGTATTTATTGAATCTTTTAGAATATTTAACATTTTGATTGAAAGAAAATCTATAAAACGGGACTTTCTGGTACATTTTCGTCTTTCATTTGGTATTTCTTTCATTGAATCAAGAAAATTCTATATGTATAGGTACCGGATGGAATGAATTATTTTAACAGTAAAATTCTTGGTACTTTTTGATATGGAAGTTAAAAATTAATGCCTGGAGTATATGGAAACAAAATCCCCAAATTAAATATTATTTTTCTTCATTTTGTTAAAATTAAAAGTTTTTCAATATATAAAACATTTCCTTAATATTTCCACATTTAACTTTCTTTAACTTATTTAAAACACACAATTGGTTTTCTTTATAGAAAATTTATGAAAAATTCTTATGCTTTGCAGCGATGATTTTCTTTTCTAAATTTCATTAAAGCGGAAAAAAACTTTTTGACAAACATTTAAATCTTCGACAACACAAAATACAAATTTTGTTTTTGGCTGTTGGTCATAAAAGTTTTAAAACAATATAAGAATATATTAGAATTAACCCCTTACGTTTTCTTTATTACCCACAATCTACTGCTTTTCAATTTAACAAACATTCTCTAAAGACAAATATTTTGGCAACACCTTAGGAAAACACTCATCATAAAAACCAACAACAGCAACAGCAGTAGTAGTAGTAGTAGAAAAATCCTTAAGGACACGTCTCTTAAATGTAGAACATAAATTTATAGCTTTCAATAAAACAAACATAAAAATATAGCAACTATATTTAAAACATCTAAAAACTTTTAAATATAAAAAATCCCTGGTTGGTAAGAATAATAAAAAAAAGCCCAAAATGAATTTGTTGTATCCTTTTTGAAACTATATACATCTTAAAGGAAAAGTAGAAGAAAATAAAAATCAAATCATCATCAAAATATGCAAAACAACGCAAAAATATAAGAAACAATATTAAATGTGATAAATTTTGTTAAGGATGTATATGGACAATATGTTACAACAGCCAGTCATCCTTTTTGTTTTCAAGCTTGATTTTATTGTACTTTATTTTTTTTTATAAGCTATAAATTTTCGTTTTTGCTTATATGCTAAATAACTGTTTATTTTTTATTACATATATATGTTTTTTGGTTTTACATATTCCTTGAAAATTGTATGTATGTATATTTAAAAGTCGTTTAATGTCACACACATGTCAGTCAGAGTCCTTTGGGACTGGTGTGGTCTTTACGTCGTGCATTAAATTTGTCTGTTGCCTGTTATTTAAGGCAAGTGCCATTTACACTTGTTTCCAACACTTTTGCCATTTTGACTTTTTGTTCTCCCTGCTTTTATATGTTGCTGCTTCCCTACTATCCTTTTTCCATTATTTGAATGTATGTGTTTCTTCTTTTTTTTGTATTTTATTTACGATTGGCAGGAGGAGTTAAAACCATATTGTTTTATTGACAATTGCTGGAGTAAGTAAAAGACATGTGGTAAAAATTTCGTAACATGAAAACTGTCAATCATTTGAGTGTTAAAAATGTAAAGAAATGTCAGTATGTAAAATGCAAGAAAATTACTCAAGTGTATGTATGTATGCATCAGCAAAATAAACTTAAACAATTTGTGTTTTTAAAAAAATAATTAAAAAGTTAGTAAAGGAATGCCAAAAAAATATTGTAATTGAAATAAACGTAAACCATTACATGGAGGGTTGGACTTATTACAACTAATTTAAATCCATTACCCATATAAAAATACATTTACTGTTCCATAGTTGCTAATTTACCAGCTTAGACATACATCTTTAAATATTATATAAATGGCACCAAATGACTTATTGCTTGATTTTATTGCAACCATAAATAGGGGAGGTAATGATTACATTTTGAATTACATTTACATTTATAGTAATTGAATCAATACCAATTACAGTTACTTGTAATTACATTTGCAATTAATTGTAATTGAACAATTTCCAATTACATGTAATTGAATAATTACCAATTACATGTAATTGAACAATTTTAATTACAAATGAACAATTTCCAATTACTTGTAATTGTAATTGAAGAATTTTCCCTTATAATTACTTGTAATTCGTGAACATCAATTATAATTACATGTGATTACACTTGCTTGTACTTAAAGTGTTGGCAATTACATTTACAAATAATTGTAAATGAACAATATCCAATTACAATTACCTGTAATTGTAAATTTGTTTCCTTATAATTGCAAGTAATTATAATTACCAACACAAGTAATTGTTAATGGACAAACTTTAATAACAATTACAAGTAATTGTTAATGGACAAACTTTAATAACAATTACAAGTAATTGTAACTGATCAATTACACATTACAAGTAATTGCAATTGACCATGTAATGAGTTATTTCATGTAATCACTACCCCCAAGCCTGATAAATAAGTTGAAAGACAAAATGGGTGGGTAAAGTTATACACATAAAACTACTACGACTTGATTTAAAGCTATTTAACTGAATTCGGATCTATTCAGTTCCATCCAACTCGAAACGAAACTATTTAACTTAATTCGGATCTATTCAACATAACTCGGTACTATCCAACACGATTCGAAACTATTGAACTTTACGTCATGAGACTTTATTCAGCAATAAGATTGATCGAACCTATCCACAGCTATTCATTTATATATACATATATCTATCACATATTGTTAGAACCGAGTCGTTTCTATTCGATTTGAAGCTATTCAACAAAATTCTATTCTATTTGACTCCTTTAAATCTGTTTCAATCGATTACTTCTATTTGCATTATTATTCAGGACATTACATGATTCGACTCTACTTTATTCGTAGTTGTTCGTTAAACATTCTGTGAATCTATTTGTCTATGTTTGAGTATATTCGTATCGGCTTGACTCGCATCATTTGAATCGAATAGATTCCATCCGATACAATTACGTTTGACCCGCTGTTAAGTTATTTCCATACGTATTTGACCGATAAAGTTCGAATCAATTTGTAAACGACTTTATATGACTCTATTTAAATACAATACGATTCGATTCCACTCTATTCAACCAACCTGAATCTGTTTCACTCTTCTATATGCCTATTCAAGTCTTTTCGGTTCGATTCAATACTTGATTCGTATTCACTTTATTTGTCACAATGCTGCTCGATTCAACTGTCTACGACTCTATTCGTCTATGTTTGAGTGTTTTCGAATCTTTTTTTCTCCTATATTTTACGACTGTATTCTACTCTATTCGACTCCTTTGAATCTGTTTCACTCGATCACTTCTATTTGCAGTGTTATTCATAATCAAGTCATTTCTGCTTGATTCGACGTTTTAGCGCAGTAGATGATTCGACTCTACTTTCTTTAAACTTTCCGTGATTCTATTTATCTGTGTTTGAGTGTATTCGTATCGGCTTGACTCGCATCATTTGAATCGAATAGATTCAATTCGATACAATTGCGTCTGACCCGCTGTTAAGTTATTTCCATACTTATTAGAGCGATAAAGTTCGAATCTATTTGACTATAATCGACTTTATATAACTCTATTTAAATACGATTCGATTCCACTCTATTCAACCAACTTGAAACTGTTTCACTCCTTTATTTAAATTGGATAATGACGAATATCCCTTTTCAAGTCTTTTCGGTTCGATCAATCAATGCTTGACACCAATACATGATTCGTATTCACTTTATTTGTCACTATGCAGCTCGATTCAACTGTCTACGACTCTATATGTCTATGTATGAGTACATTCGATTCTTTTTCACTTCATTACACGTGCAGTTAAACATCTATAAATTAATTGTTCAAACTTTTCATTTCAAAATATTTTCGAATATTATTCTTTAATACTCATAACAAGATATTCTTATCCTTTAGCCTTTGTATTTTATTAAACAAATAATATTTCTCATATTTCAACAAATTGTTACCTGAATCTCAAATATTTCCTAAAAAACGAACAACAATCCCAAACAAATCCCTTTTTGACATTTTAACTAATCTCTCAACACAACGGTATTTGCCCTCATCATCATCAACAGCAGCAGCAATAAACAACAGCAATATTGTTTTGTGCCAAAAAAAAACTTAGAAAATATGTTTTGCTGCTACTTTATCAAAAAGTTTCTTATTGTATAAGTCAATTGTGTCTAACCCTTTGAAATCAACACTTTATGCTTTCATTCTTCATTCATTTCAAAACATTTATTAGCTGCGTTCGTTCATCTTCTTGACTGCTAGCTACTCAAATGAAAACTTAACAAAACGCCAAAAAAAAAACAACAAAAAAGCTAAACAATCCAAGTCATAGTAGATTA
>NW_023995094.1:0-7500 GCF_015586225.1 Lucilia sericata | reverse complement strand
TATAGAAAGGAATAAATAAGTATGTAGAAATAACTGTAAATTTAAAGGACTTCTTACAGCTGTTCAGGATGGTAAACAGTGTAACGAGTGAGAAAAAAATTTAGGAAAATGTTGAAGCTTGGAAGTTGTACTTAGTTTAAAAGGAGAATGTATTCTTCAAATCCGAAGAAATGCACCCACGCCTCTACCGGGCCTGTTGTTCGCTCCTTTACCATTGCATCAGATGGGAATGGAACCCATGACCTCATGTATACCTAACTAGAACACTAACCACCGGGCATGGAACTAGATATCCAACCAACAACTTAACTAACTAACTAACTAACTAACTACTAACTAACTAACTAACTAACTAACTAACTAACTAACTAACTAACTAACTAACTACTAACTAACTAACTAACTAACTAACTAACTACTAACTAACTAACTAACTACTAACTAACTAACTAACTAACTAACTAACTAACTAACTAACTAACTAACTAACTAACTAACTAACTAACTAACTAACTAACTAACTAACTAACTAACTACTAACTAACTAACTAACTAACTAACTAACTAACTAACTAACTAACTAACTAACTAACTAACTAACTAACTAACTACTAACTAACTAACTAACTAACTAACTAACTAACTAACTAACTAACTACTAACTAACTAACTACTACTAACTAACTACTAACTAACTAACTAACTAACTAACTAACTAACTAACTAACTAACTAACTAACTAACTAACTAACTAACTAACTAACTACTAACTAACTAACTAACTAACTACTAACTAACTAACTAACTAACTAACTAACTAACTAACTAACTAACTACTAACTAACTAACTAACTAACTAACTAACTAACTAACTAACTAACTAACGAACGAACAACAACGAACGAACGAACGAACGAACGAACGAACGAACGAACGAACGAACGAACGAACGAACGAACGAACGAACGAACGAACGAACGAACGAACGAACAACGAAACGAACGAACGAACGAACGAACGAACGAAAACGAACGAAACGAAAACGAACGAAAACGAACGAACGAACGAACGAACGAACGAACGAACGAACAACAAACGAACAACGAAACGAACGAACGAACGAGAACGAACGAACGAACGAAACGAACTAACGAACGAACGAAGAACGAACGAACGAACGAACGAACGAAACGAACGAACGAACTAAACGAACGAACGAACGAACGAACGAACGAAACGAACGAACGAACGAACGAACGAAACGAAACGAACGAACGAACGAAACGAAAACGAACGAACGAAACGAACGAACGAACGAACGAACTAACGAACGAACGAAACGAACGAACGAACGAACGAAACGAACAAAAACGAACGAACGAACTAACGACTAACTAACTACTAACTAACTAACTAACTAAACTAACTAACTAACTAACTACAACTAACTAACTAACTAACTAACTAACTAACTAACTAACTAACTAACGAACTAACTAACTAACTAACTAACTAACTAACTAACTAACTAACTAACTAACTAACTAACTACTAACTAACTAACTAACTAACTAACTAACTAACTACTAACTAACTAACTAACTAACTAACTAACTAACTAACTAACTAACTAACTAACTAACTAACTAACTACCTAACTAACTAACTAACTAACTAACTAACTAACTACTAACTAACTTACTTACTAACTAACTAACTAAACTAACCAACTAACTAAGCAACTAACTAATTTTGCTCCACTGTCTCAACTCTAAACATATTACTTTCCTTATTAAACTACATACATATTTCCATTCCTCCTCTTTATTCAGTGTTTGTGGTGTTTTGTTAGACAACACCGACAACAACAAAAACCAGGATCCAACCCAAAAATCACATAAATAAAATAAAAATCAAAATAAGTATAGAATATACAAGGTTAAAGTGCATTTTATTTTATAACCGAAATTTGTTTAGCTTGAGTTGGGTATAAAATGAAATCGTACTCTACTTTGAAAAAAGGAGCATAAGCACAGACATTTATTTGTACACATACTCTAGGTTATATACAAAAGGTGTTTGTAATTCAATATTTAGAATTTTTAAGGTTAAAGCTAGAATTTTCTTAACTTTTCGTAGTAAGCGTATGGATGTAAATATGTTGAAATGTAAATGAGCAAATTTGTCGTTATTTCAACTAAGTATACACCAAAATGTTGTCATTTTTCATTAAAAGTAATTGTAATTGGCAACATTTAAATTACTAGAACAAGTAATGAAGTGCTTTATATAATCATTACCTCCCAAGCCTGTATGATGGTTTTATATTGACTTAAAGATATCTTTTTCCAATAGTACTTTTTCAGTTTTCTATATATAAAAGTGTTCTCATTTTATGTATTAAAATTGTACATAATTTCTATAAAGTTAGCGAAGCGCGCCGGGTATGTTTGTATGTTACAAAATGCATATTAGCATACATATGTATATTGCAAACTCTGTTTTTTAAGTTAATCTGTAAGTATCCCAGCAATAGCTACGATTATTTTAATGACATTAGAAGCAAGTAATTACCACTCTCGCTTACAAATAGGGAGTAAGTACTTACTACCATTGCCTACAAATAGGCAGTTAATTAAATAGTTTTGTTTTTTAGAAAAATATTACCTTCCACAAATAAATTTGTTAAAAAAAGACATACGAAAAGCATATGCTAAAAAGTACATAAGTACTTACATAATACATATTTGTAATTCATTACTATACTCCTCCTATACTCCTTTGTAAGTCATTACTATACTCCTCCTATACTCCTTTGTAAGTCATTACTACTTGCAGTCAGTATATAGTAGTCATTGAAAAGTAAGTTGTTGAATAAGTAGAAGTCATTACCATGTTTTACTTGGGGTTATACTACTTGAAAGTGAAGATTGAAAAGTAAGTTGTTAAGTAAGTACTTACTCCTACCCAGTTTTTACTGGGATACATGCATACAAATGTATATGTATTTATATAAGTTCTACTTGTGGTGGTAAAACTTTGTCTAACTCTATGCATTCACCTGTTTTTTATGTTCTTTTATGGGTGGTGAGTAGGTTGTATTTTCATTTATTGCTTCGTTTTTTGTTTTGTTCAGAATATTTTTTGTATTCTTTATTAGTTGTTTGTATTTTTGTACTTGTCTCTTTTAATTTTCTTTTGGCTGTACACATTTTTTTTTGTTATTGGTGTTTTTGTAGCTGTCTTCTTTTACACTGTTGTTTTGCTATTGTCTATTACAAACAACAACTAAATATCCTTTTGCTCCTATTTCTACTAGTAGTAGTTGATATTGTTGTTGTTGCTGCTGCTACAGTTGTATGTGTATTGAGTTTTTTTATTATTATGCTTATAGCGTTACCTTTTTTTATTTAATTAATTTTCTGTTATAGTAATGTTGTATTTCTTTACTCTTGTTTGTTGTTTTGTATATATTTTTTTTCATATTTTATTCTTTGTTTTTCTATGAGTGTCTAGGTGTGTGTGAAAGTAGTGGGTGGTTGGCCGGAAGTTTTGCGAGGGGTCAATGTATCCCTTTCAGTCACTAAATATATAACTTTTTAATTGATTTCAATTTGTGGTCTTTGACACCTTTGTATTAGTAATGCAGAGAAGAATTAAGTCGTCACTCTAATGACCCTAAGTAATCTAGTAGGTAGCTACTTGAAAAAATTTTCCCTGTAATGTATCTTAAAAAAAAGGTAGTTGTTTCACCCAGCAACACTCAACATAGTCAATTGTTCATTCATAATTTCAATTGCTTTCCCCGAACTACAGGGTTTTTCATGTTTATATAGTGGTATTTGTAATGCCATGAACAGGAACAAATAACAGAAAAATGGGTTGATTTAATTAGTTTTTTTATGCCATTTACAGCACCTCAGCTTATTTTTGGGAGGGATTTGTATATATAGGATGATTACTGAAAAAGGAGTACTTTGAGCTAGTGGTATTGTTGTTAAAGTAAAAAAGAAAATAATAAATTTTGGTTTATAGTAATTTAAGAAAAATTAGAGTTAATACGGGACAGTTTTATTGAAAAATTCCTTGAAATAAATGAGAAAACAAGCAAAAATTTAATAAAGTACTGCAATCTAGTTCTAGATTATATATATAAAGCTCACAACATTAATCAAAGAATATTAGGGTACAAACAAATAAAAATATTAAACTGCACGAATTTAAGATATTTGTTTTAGAAAAATTCAGGGAATAGGGTACTTGATTTAGTGACCATAAAAGTTTTACAACAACTGTTTTGCGTTCTTCTTTATCTCATTTATTTTTAAGTTTACACACACAATAGCGGAGAGGTCATAATGATCTGGTGATCATGTTTGTTTACGTATAAACAACAAACAAACAAATTAACTAACTAACTAACTAACTAACTACTAACTAACTAACTAACTACTAACTAACTAACTAACTAACTACTAACTAACTACTAACTAACTAACTAACTAACTAACTAACTACTAACTAACTAACTAACTAACTAACTACTAACTAACTAACTAACTAACTAACTAACTAACTAACTAACTAACTACTAACTAACTACTAACTACTAACTAACTAACTAACTAACTAACTAACTAACTAACTAACTAACTAACTAACTAACTAACTAACTAACTAACTAACTAACTAACTAACTAACTAACTAACTAACTAACTAACTACTAACTAACTAACTAACTAACTAACTAACTAACTACTACCTAACTAACTAACTAACTAACTAACTAACTAACTACTAACTAACTAACTAACTAACTAACTAACTAACTAACTAACTAACTAACTAACTAACTAACTAACTAACTAACTAACTAACTACTAACTAACTACTAACTAACTAACTAACTAACTAACTAACTACTAACTAACTAACTAACTAACTAACTAACTACTAACTAACTAACTAACTACTAACTAACTAACTAACTAACTAACTAACTAACTAACTAACTAACTAACTAACTAACTAACTAACTAACTAACTAACTAACTAACTAACTAACTAACTAACTAACTAACTAACTAACTAACTAACTAACTAACTAACTAACTAACTAACTAACTAACTAACTAACTAACTAACTAACTAACTAATACTAACTAACTAACTAACTAACTAACTAACTAACTAACTACTAACTAACTAACTAACTAACTAACTAACTAACTAATAACTAACTAACTAACTAACTACTACTAACTAACTAACTAACTAACTAACTAACTAACTAACTAACTAACTAACTAACTAACTAACTAACTAACTAACTAACTAACTAACTAACTAACTAACTAACTAACTAACTAACTAACTAACTAACTAACTAACTAACTAACTAACTAACTAACTAACTAACTAACTAACTAACTAACTAACTAACTAACTAACTAACTAACTAACTACTAACTAACTAACTAACTAACTAACTAACTACTAACTAACTAACTAACTAACTAACTAACTAACTAACTAACTAACTAACTAACTAACTACTAACTAACTAACTACTAACTAACTAACTAACTAACTAACTAACTAACTAACTACTAACTACTACTAACTAACTAACTAACTACTAACTAACTAACTACTAACTACAACTAACTAACTAACTAACTAACTACTAACTAACGACTAACTAACTAACTAACTACTAACTAACTAACTAACTAACTAACTAACTAACTAACTAACTAACTAACTAACTAACTAACTAACTAACTACTAACTAACTAACTACTAACTAACTAACTAACTACTACTAACTAACTAACTAACTAACTAACTAACTAACTACTAACTAACTAACTAACTAACTAACTAACTAACTAACTAACTAACTAACTACTAACTAACTAACTACTAACTAACTAACTAACTAACTAACTAACTAACTAACTAACTAACTAACTAACTAACTACTAACTAACTAACTAACTAACTAACTAACTAACTAACTAACTAACTAACTAACTAACCAACTAACTATCTAACTAACTAACTAACTAACTAACAAATTTTCCTATAGAAAATTTTCGATCAATTTTCTTTTCTGTAGAAATTTTCGATCAGTTTTCTTTTCTATAGAAAATTTTCTATCCATTTTCTTTTGTATAGAAAATTTTCTTTTCTATAGAAAATTTTCGATCCATTTTCTTTTCTGTAGAAAATTTTCGATCCATTTTCTTTTCTATAGAAAATTTTCGATCAATTTTCTTTTCTGTAGAAATTTTCGATCAGTTTTCTTTTCTATAGAAAATTTTCGATCAATTTTCTTTGGTATAACTAACTAAAAGAAAAATCTATTACATTTCCTTTTTAATAAAGTTTCCGGGTAGGGTGAAACAGAGTACACCTTGTTTTAATTTCAGAAATAAATACCTGGACACAGGTATTTCTTTAACATTTTATTACACACTTTCTATGTCTGTCGCTCTCTCTCTTCTTTTATTCTATTTTATTATTTATAAAATATCCTTAATTTTTATTTTTTTCTTACCATTGCAACTAATCCTGACTAACATTCTGAAGGAAATAACGAAAAAAATAACAACAAAAAATAAGAGTAAAAAAGTACAACAAAAAATATATAGAGCACAAAATAAGCTTTTGTCTTTTGGGTATTATAGTCGGGGGTTTTAACTGTAATTTACATAAAATGTAATTTGTTTTTTACAGCCATTTGAATAAAAATAGAGAAGAGAAAAAATCCCTAATATTACCTACATAGGTGTAATTTAATGTTAGTTTTTATTTAATTTTTTTTCTTCTTTTTTGAACATTTTTATTTCTTGGCAGTAAGTACTTAAACGTAGCTAATAAATGCCAGTTAAATTTTGCTTAAATTTACCCTGTTTTATAATAAAAAAATAAGTTTTTATTTATAATTTTACTAAACGTTTTGGGGGTCCAGTATAAAGTACACCTTTGAACTTTAAAGCGTTTGCTAATTAGGACCATTAAGGTTAAAGTTAAGTGAGTGGGTGTTTTATATATTAAAACATATTTTAAGTTAATTTCTTTTAAAAAGTTATAGAACCGTTTTAATATATTATTAAGCATATTATGCTCATTAGGGGTAATAAAGGGTTAAAGCATATTTTTATACCCACCATCAAAAAAGATGGGGGGTATATTGTTTTTGTCATTCCGTTTGTAACACATTGAAATATTCGTCTAAGACCCATAAAAGTATATATATTCTGGGTCCTTATAAGATTCTAAGACGATCTAGCCATGTCCGTCCGTCTGTCCGTCCGTCTGTCCGTCTGTCCGTCTGTCCGTCTGTCTGTCTGTCTGTCTGTCTGTCTGTTGAAAACACGATAGAGTCCAAATGGAAGCAGCTAGCGAGCTGAAATTTTGCAGAGATACTTCTAGTTGATGCAGTTTGTTTGGTATTGAAAATGGGCAATATCGGTCCACAATTTCGCCTAGCC
>NW_023995093.1:150000-155373 GCF_015586225.1 Lucilia sericata | reverse complement strand
TTATAATTAATAGGAAAACTGTTTGGGTTTTTGTATAAAATATAAAAATTAAAAATTTTAAAGTAACAAATTTGTCAAAATATAACAAGCAAACATACCATGCCGGAAGTAGAGAATGACTCATACGCCACATACGTTCGCCGCTAGAAAGAAGAAAAAAGTTTAATTTTAAATTGTGTTTAAAAAAAAATTTAATCATTTTAATTTATGTCTAAAAGAAAACACCCTCTCATTAAAGGTTAATAAACTCTCTATAAAAGCCTTAGTTTTTGCTCTCTGTTGCTTTGTTTGCCTTAATAATAATAATAAAAAAGCAATAATAAAAAGAGAGCGAAATAAAATGGCAAAAACAACAAGATGAAAAAATAATAAAAAACAAACATTTGTTTTATTATACATGGCTGGTGATTGTTTCATAAAAAACAAGAATCCTTCATTATTTACTCATACCTACATATACATACATACACCTATTGTGCGAAACATAAGCAAGATAATTTTTATTGTAACAATTTATACTGGACTATAGACTAGACTATAGACTACAATCGACTAGACTATAGACTAGACTATAGACTAGACTAGACTAGACAATCGACTAGACTATAGACTAGACTATAGACTAGACTATAGACTAGACTATATAGACTATAGACTAGACTATAGACTAGACTATAGACTAGACTATAGACTAGACTATAGACTAGACTATAGACTAGACTATAGACTAGACTATAGACTAGACTATAGACTAGACTATAGACTAGACTATAGACTAGACTATAGACTAGACTATAGACTAGACTATAGACTAGACTATAGACTAGACTATAGACTAGACTATAGACTAGACTATAGACTAGACTATACTGACTATAGACTAGACTAGACTAGACTATAGACTAGACTATAGACTAGACTATAGAGTAGACTATAGACTAGACTATAGACTAGACTATAGACTGGACTATAGACTAGACTATAGACTAGACTATAGACTAGACTATAGACTAGACTATAGACTAGACTATAGACTAGACTATAGAATAGACTATAGACCAGATATAGACTAGACTATAGACTAGACTATAGACTAGACTATAGACTAGACTATAGACTAGACTATAGACTAGACTATAGACTAGACTATAGACTAGACTATAGACTAGACTATAGACTAGACTATAGACTAGACTATAGATTATAGACTAGACTATTGACTAGACTATAGACTAGGCTATAGACTAGACTAGACTATAGACTAGACTATAGACTAGACTAGACTAGACTATAGACATTAGACTTAGACTAGACTATAGACTAGACTAGACTAGGACTATAGACTAGACTAGACTATAGACTAGACTAGACTATAGACTAGACTATAGACTAGACTATAGACTAGACTATAGACTAGACTATAGACTAGACCATAGACTAGACTATAGACTAGACTATAGACTAGACTATAGACTAGACACTAGACTATAGACTAGACTATAGACTAAGACTAGACTATAGACTAGACCATAGACTAGACTATAGACTAGACTATAGACTAGACTATAGACTAGACTATAGACTAGACTATAGACTAGACTATAGACTAGACTATAGACTAGACTATAGACTAGACTAGACTAGACTATAGACTAGACTATAGACTAGACTATAGACTAGACTATGACTAGACTATAGACTAGACTATAGACGAGACCTATAGACTGGACTATAGACTGGACTATAGACTAGACTATAGACTAGACTATAGACTAGACTATAGACTAGACTATAGAATAGACTATAGACTAGACTATAGACTAGACCATAGACTAGACTATAGACTAGACTATAGACTAGACTACAGACTAGACTATAGACTAGACTATAGACTAGACTATAGACTTGACTATAGACTAGACTATAGACTAGACTATAGACTAGACTAATAGACTAACTATAGACTAGACTATAGACTAGACTATGGACTAGACTGTAGACTAGACTATAGACTAGACTATAGACTAGACTATAGACTAGACTATAGACTAGACTATAGGCTAGACTATAGCATAGACTATAGACTAGACTATAGACTAGACTATAGACTAGACTATAGACTAGACTATAGACTAGACTATAGACTAGACTATAGACTAGACTATAGACTAACTATAAGACTATACTAGACTAGACTATAGACTTGACTATAGACTAGACTATAGACTAACTATAGACTAGACTATATACTAGACTATAGACTAGACTACTATAGACTAGACTATAGACTAGACTATAGACTAGACTATAGACTAGACTATATACTAGACTATAGACTAGACTATAGAGTAGACTATAGACTAGACTATAGAGTAGACTATAGACTAGACTATAGAGTAGACTATGGACTAGATTATAGAGTAGACTATAGACTAGACTATAAACTAGACTACTGACTAGACTATAAACTATACTGGACTAGAGACTAGACTATAGACTAGATTATAGACTAGACTATAGACTAGACTATACTAGACTATAGACTAGACTATAGACTACACTATAGACTAGACTATAGACTAGACTATAGACTAGACTATAGACTAAACTATAGACTAGACTATAGACTGGACTACAGACTAGACTATAGACTAGACTATAGACTAGACTATAGACTAGTAACTAGACTATAGACAACTATAGACTAGACTATAGACTAGACTATAGACTAGACTATAGACTAGACTATAGACTAGACTATGACTAGACTATAACTAGACTATAGATTAGACTATAGACTAGACTATAGAGTAGACTATAGACTAGACTATAGAGTAGACTAAGACTAGACTATAGAGTAGACTATAGACTAGACTATAACTAGACTATTGACTAGACTATAAACATGACTACCGACTAGACTATAAACGATACTGGACTAGAGACTAACTATAGACTAGACTATAGACTAGGAGTATAGACTAGACTATAGACTAGACTATAGACTAGACTATAGACTAGACTATAGACTAGACTATAGACTAGACTATAGACTAGACTATAGACTAGACTATAGACTAGACTATAGACTAGACTATAGACTAGACTATAGACTAGACTATAGACTAGACTATAGACTAGACTAGAGACTAGACTATAGACTAGACTATAGACTAGACTATAGCTAGACTATAGACTAGACTATAGACTAGACTATAGACTAGACTATAGACTAGACTATAGACTAGACTATAGACTAGACTATAGACTAGACTATAGACTAGACTATAGACTAGACTATAGACTAGACTATAGACTAGACTATAGACTAGACTATAGACTAGACTATAGACTAGACTATAGACTAGACTATAGACTAGACTATAGACTAGACTATAGACTAGACTAGACTAGACATAGACTAGACTATAGACTAGACTATAGACTAGACTATAGACTAGACTATAGACTAGACTATAGACTAGACTATAGACTAGACTATAGACTAGACTATAGACTAGACTATAGACTAGACTATAGAGTAGACTATAGAGTAGACTATGAGTAGACTATAGACTAGACTATAAACTAGACTACCGACTAGACTATAAACTATACTGGACTAGAGACTAGACTATAGACTAGACTATAGACTAGACTATAGAATAGACTATAGACTAGACTATAGACTAGACTATAGACTAGACTATAGACTAGACTATAGACTAGACTATAGACTAGACTATAGACTAGACTATAGACTAGACTATAGACTAGACTATAGACTAGACTATAGACTAGACTATAGACTAGACTATAGACTAGACTATAGACTAGACTATAGACTAGACTATAGACTAGACTATAGACTAGACTATAGACTAGACTATAGACTAGACTATAGACTAGACTATAGATTAGACTATAGACTGGAATAGAGTAGACTATAGACTAGACTATAGAGTAGACTATAGAGTAGACTATTGACTAGACTATAAACTAGACTACCGACTAGACTATAAACTATACTGGACTAGAGACTAGACTATAGACTATACTACAGACAAGACTATAGACCAGATTATATATTAGACTATACTCTAGACTATAGACTAGAGTAAAGACTAGACTGTAGACTAGACTGTAGACTAGACTCTAGATTATTGATTAAACTATAGACTAGGCTATATACTAGACTAAAGTTGTTAAATAAATTGCTTAAACTTTGTACAATACTGTTTCATATACTCATACAGTTAGCATTTCAATCATTGCAGCCACCATTACGTATACTCAATGTACGTTTATTCTCATATAAAGTGGAAAATAAAGGTGAAATTTTCCACATCACACTTTTTAACATACAAACTCTCTCACACACACATAATTACAGAGATAAAATAAACGAAAAAAAAACTTGAGTACATTTGGAATGAATAACAGCTTAAGAGATAGAAAGAGAGAGTATTAATAGTCACATTTTCTTCTTTTTTTTAAATCGAAATCACGTTAAGCTGGAGGTCCATATTACGCTACATTTGAGGATAATTTTAAACTTCAATATCATTAACGATTGAAGACAATTTAAAGCTAATGTTAAACTCAAAAAGGACCTTAAATTGAATTCAGCTTGAAGCAAATTTCAGAATCGAAAAAGAGCCAAGAAAGCTTAGGATTGAATACCAATAATAAGGAGGATATATAATGTTTTATCTCAGGGCGGATACTATCAGAGGTAGAATTTATAAACCGTGCCAAATGTATTGCCGTGGGTGAAAGCTAGGATGAAGTAGTCCTAAACCGAAAAGGGGATTTAAAGTTGTTTACCAGGTCGGACGCTATAGGGAATTTCCTAACAATATGGACCAAATTATTAGTAAATTGTATCAGCATCGTATGACATTAATTTGGTGGCGATTTTAAAGATCTCAACATTAGAATATATCTTTCAAATATTTTCTTTTGACACAAAAAAAAAAAAAAAAAATCAATCATTTGGAAAATTTTTCTTTTGATTTATGGAATTGCGCGATTCTCTTAAAAACGATTTTTAAAATGGACCAAATTATTAGGGATATTATTCAACTTATTCCTCTTATTCCATATTAACATATAAGCCAGTTACACTAACCAATTTTATAAAGAAATCTTGAGCAACTTTCGATTTTTCTCCATGAAGTCTCAACCAGTTTCCGCGTTAATTAAGATAGCGGTATCAGAAATTTCAGAACTATTAGAAAATCTTTTGAAAATTCTTTCATTTGATACCAAAAAATTGTTAATACGTGCTAATTAAATAAAATTTTTCTGAATTTTTGTGTTGACATTTTTGGAAAAATTTTAGAATTTTGTTGAAATTTTAAGGAACGGCAC